>NC_143481.1:67006413-67175030 GCF_027475165.1 Benincasa hispida | reverse complement strand
GGGGGGGATATAAGAAAACATTTGGAAAAACATGAGCTAATAAGCCTAGTGAGTGGTATATCTTTTTATAAACGAAACCTTGGCTTATCAAAAATAAACTTTGGGGAAAACAGCATGCAATCAACAACACATTAATACCATTTCAAATTCCTTTCCTCAGCCAAGCCGCTGAATCATTTGCTGTTAACGGTAACTACTATCAACACAACAACACAACAACAATTTTATGGAAACTTTCCCTATACCCTATTTTCCTGCCAATGTGCACATCGACCATTTCTTTCCCGCTAGTTATGCTTAGGTAACTTAGCCATTTTTTCCCGCCGGTCGCATCGACTGTCATTTCCTACCGACCGAAGCCGACCATATTTCCCCGCCAAGTACCCTTTTCAAGCATACTAACCATATCCCGGGTATAATTCTAGTTTCTATCACAATATAACATGCAATCTTACGGCAATCACAACAGAAATCATGCATCCCTACTCATGCACATTTGACATTACCCTCTACGTACAAGGCTTATATATACATATACATACATAAATCAAAACAACACATAGTAACCACTCACCGTCAGCAAATCCTCCTAATGCAATTTACTTGTAAATATCTTCCTACCATTTTCATTGTTTCCAAGAAAATTCCCAATTAATATTATTTCATAAATATATTTAAAAACCCCTTAAAAAAATACTACTAGCTTATCTTACTCAAACAGAATATGAATCTGTGCAGTACCTCCTTCGAATTCCTTGCCTCCACCACCAACGACAGCTTTCCCACTAAATGTTCACTCTCTACTTAGGATTTTTACTACTGAAATTGTTTGGAATGAGTTTAACCCTCATGTCGAGGCCTCCTATTTATAGCCGTTCCCAGCCTCTTTCCTCACGACAACTCACCATACAAATGGCTCTTCCTTAGGCTGCCCACACTAACTCTGGCTAACCGAGCTTTGAGTTGTCTAATTCTGGGTCTGCCAACCAAAATTATCTTAATTTGCATGTAATCTCAATCGTACACCACCTACTTAAGTTGATAAAAATCTTCCTGCATGTAATCTCCTTTTGCCACTTCATCTGCTTAATTTCTGATTTATTTATCCAAATTACTAATGAATGCATCCAATTCTCTTCAAATGCGTCCATCTGTCCCAATCTCGCTGCTTTCGCTCTTGTGGCTCTCGCTCTCTCCAACTTTCTTGCTGGTTTTGCACTCTACGCTCTCACTAATGAATGTAACCTCCAATGCATCGCACGACTCCATCGTCTTGGTCTCGACGCTCTCGTTCATAGTGGTCTCGCTGATCTCGCTCTCGCTCTCAGTCGATCTCATTAAATTCACCCTCCACGCTCTCGCTCTCAATGCTCTCGCTAATCTCACTCTCACCCACTTTCTCGCTCAAAATCTCGCTCTCTCCACTCTCGCTCTCTCCCACTTTCTTGCTCAAAATGCTCGTTCTCTCCGATCTCATTCTCTCCCATTTTCTCGCTAAAATTGCTCTCTCCAATCTCGCTTTCTCCCATTTTCTCGCTCAAACTGCTCTCTCCAATCTCGCTAGTGTCGCTCTTTCCTATTTTCTCTTCACTCTCGCTTGGCATCACACGTAGGATAGTTGTTTGGTCCAACACTTCCATCACCGCATGCCCTTCGCAACACGTAGACAATACTTAAACCATTGCATTATTCCATACTTAATTCATTTATCTTGGTTTTTCCGCGTCTAAATTCCTCATAATTTTATTTATTTATTTTTTTTTTATATCCTATTTCCTCATGCCTTCCAAATTAGGGTTAGGGTATTAAACATACATTTCACCAAGATGACCAAAGGTGACTTGATTTGAATCTTGAGTGAGTTGTGAACTTCTGCCTATGAAGGCAGTCATTTGATCTATATGGGTGAGAGTTGCCAAATTCGCTGACTCAATAAACCTATCATTCTGGGGATTCTTCTGATTGGAGAGTTGGGAATGCAACTAAACAAAATGGAATTTACTCCTTCCCTTCTATTAGTGTAAGTAGAAAAATTTCTCTCTTAAGGGCTGATTTTGGGGCTTGAATAATGTGGTGTCACACTCTCTCCTAGCCTAAGAGGGGTTCAGTTATAGTTGGACTATAACTAATTGTTCATGAGAGGGATCGATAGTACTTAAGAAGTTAGATGTAACTACAGGGGCAGAATGGTCATTTTGGTCTAACTATACTTACTAGTCATTTGTGAAGGGTCAATCCATTGTTGATTGGTTATATCCAATGGACATAAAAATATATCTATAGTGCGAAGAGTGCAGCTATCGGTCTTTAGTGGAGTGATCGGCATTAATGAAAGTTGATTGATTTAATTAAAGAGTTTAATTAATTAATCAAGTATCATTGGAGCTTCAATTTATAGGTCCATAAGATCCACATGAGAATTGAATTAATTTCGGATTAATTTGAATTGTTCAAATTAATTAAAGAGAATTAGTTATATGAGATATAATTAATATAATGTATATTATGCATTATAATATAAAGGTTTTATGAGAGAAATATTTAAATATGATTCAAATATTGATTATATGAATGTGATTCATATAAAAACTATAGATTAAAATTAATATGAATTTGACTCATATTATCACTATAGTTTATATGAAAGATTAATAAACTATAGGTTGTGTTATATGTAATATAATATAAACTATAGGTTATATGTTATATATGATATAGCATATGGTTGGTTGGTTATTTATATGTAATAAAGTTAGTTATTATATATAGATCATTTCAAATTAAAATTTATTTCATTTAAATTAAATTTTGAATTTTAAATTATTTTTAAGAGGAAGAGTTAGTTTTATAACTCCCCCTCTCCCCTTGAATCTCTCAACTTTTATTGTGAACAAATACGTAGAGAGGTGAATATCTTTCCACCACCTACATTTTCTCCAAACACATGGTGCTCTATGTGATACTTCTCTATAATTCTCTCAAACAAAAATTCTTCTCCCTTCTCTCAAAATTAATCATTGAAGCCCACAACTCTCAAATAATTTTCATCCTAGAGAATAACGAGGAAGCCCTCTTGGTGGTGTCCAAAGAAATTTTCATTTCGTTGGGGTCCAATCGTTGTGTTCGAGAGAAGAGTTCATGACATTATTGTGAACGGAGAGGAAACATGAAGACTTGGTTCATCAAGGGTAAGTCTTCCAATTCCCTATTTCCTTTGTATATCACAGTAGATAGCATGCTTAAATTGAATGTTGTTTATCGTTTGTTTTCGTCCTTTGTTTCTTTAATTGTTTTGTAAAATGAGAAATTGAGAGACGATTGCATTTAATGCTTTCACTGTGGGTATTCAAAACCATTCAGGTGGTTGTTGGAGCCTAGAGTTAGTTCCTGGAGTGTGACAGCGATAATCGTCGACAATCGTCGATGGGTAGAGTTATTGAAACCATTAGTTAGTTGTCAAAGTTTTCATTAAAAGTGGTTATTAAAGCCCGAAGTTGGTCGTCAGAGTTGTCAAGGAGGTGGCTACCAGAGCCTAGAGTTTATTTCCAAAGTGTGACAGCGATAGTTGCTAACAATGGTTGATGGGTGGAGCCATCGAAAACATTGAAAGAAGGGAGAGTTGGGTGAGTTGGTAAAGAAAAATACCAACTCAACTCTACCTAAGTTGGTAGGCCAAACATTGAGTTGATATATTACACCAACTCAATTCAACACATGTTGGTGAACCAAACACTCCCTAAGAATCTTTGTTTGTAACCCATAAGTTCTTGTTTCATTCTTCATATATTTTATTTTAGATCTCTTTATGAGAATCTTTATTTCCAGCCCAGAAGTTCTTGGTTTCATTCTTCGTGGGATTGTGTTTTCAGCCTAAAAGTTCGAGATCTTTGTTTTCAACCCAAAAGTTCTTGGTTTCGTTCTTCATGGGTTTTGTTTTTAGCCTAGAAGTTCTTCGTTTCGTCCATTCTTTGTGGGTTTTTTTTTTTCCAGTCCTAATCTGCTAATTTGATTATGAAGTTTTTCTTCACAAACTCAAGATGTTCGTCATTCTACCACCTTGAGTTTAAAGGAGAAGTGTAAGTACGTTTGACAATGTGTTTTTGCATTTAGTACATATGTCAAATGTGAGATAATTCAAGTCAAGATGAAGATTCGTTAGAATCTCTTGAATCATAAACTTAATTAGAATTGGTATTTGATATATTTAATTATTTAGTTATTTTCCTTCTGCACTTAGGGTTTAGAGAAGTGCATCATATAAACGACATAATATTAGTAAAGAAAAAATGAGACCAAATTGCCTTCGTCGTGTAGTAATTCCAAAATAAATGAATCGTCATCTCAGGCTCACTGGAACACAAGGACATTCGATGCCTAGGGCGATACTCTTACTAACTAGATTCACTCTTGTAGGAATGATGTCATTAAGAATCCTCCAACACCTAATCTTCACTTTAGAAGGCAGTTAACATTGTCACAACCTTTTTCAAAGAGCCACTACAGGCAATTCCGAACTATATTATAGATCTATTATTAGTATTCACATTGATATGGAAATCAACAAATGTAATTTATTTTATATTTTATGTGTACATAAAAGATATATATACAAGGATGTATCAATGATGGCCATTCAATGATAGGCCCAAATGCCATATGGATCTTACACTCAGCTCTACTATTTTTTCAATCCAATAACCACATTTTTTTCCTCCAAATAATCTGGACTAAAATACCATGTTAGTTTATATAGTTTTATATTTTTTTTTTCATTGAAAAAAAAGTTACGGATTTGTTTTATTTTTGATGTACTTAAGTAATCTAAATTTAGTTGGTATAATTTCAATGAATTTTTAATCTATCTCTATTGTTAATTTATTGATCACTTTTCAATAATATTTTGGTTTCTATAAGTGTCTACTTTGATAAAAATAAAATTCAAATTACAAGGATTCTGTTTGGTAACAATTTAATTTTTTATTTTTTTTTAAAAAAAAAGTTGAGTTTACAGACATTACTTTCACTCCCAAATGTATTCCTTTGTAATTTACCTTTTAACAATGGTTTAAAAAATAAGCCAAATTTTAAAAACTAAAAAAAAAAAAAAAAAAAGAGTAGTTTTTAAAAAATTGTTTTTACTTTTAAAATTTGGCTAAAAATTAAATGATTGTACTTTAAAAAATGTAAAGCATGACAATAAATAGAAGAAAATAGACTTAATTTTTGATTGCCCCCTTTTATTTGAACAACAATACTACCATCCCTTTTATTTGAACTTTTAACACTGTTAGGGCAGTGTGATGGTTATTATAGACCATGGTTACTATAGTTAATAGATTACAACAAGTCATATTTGAGATACAAACTATTTTAGTCTAGATTATCATAATATGTGTTTGGAATGGAAATTATTTTAGTGTGTAAGAGATAATAAAGAGTGTGACAAAGAAGAAAATAAAGGATAAGTAAAAAATAATAAATACGATAATAAATAATAAATATTGTAACAAAAAAAATTTAAAATAATAATACTGATTATAATAATTGAAATGATTTCTACCTAAAGGACCTAAAAAATAGACACATATTACATTAACATATTGAACATTCATTTTTTACAAGACCTATTGACCTCTCTTGGCTATTTACAATTTAGCTCTCACCTACGTTATATATATATATATATATGTATGTATGTATGTATGTATGTATTTGTCTATCCTTCATGCATATTCTCTCTCCCCAATAATATATTTCATATATTCTCTCCCTCATAACTCACATCAATTTCTTCCTCTTCCCTCTCTTTTCTCCTTCCCCCTCCCTCTCTTTTCTCCTTCCGGCAGTGTGAGTTGCAGGTGGTAGACAATGGCTGTGATGAATTGATGGCTTGACACGAGATGACACGAACGACTTGGGATGAATCAATGGTGCGGACGACGTGGGGCGAATCAACGGATGACGAGTTGAGCAGATTCGATTGACGGCACAGTGGGACGAGCAAATTCGGTCGACGACGACAAGGAGAGAGATCCATGGCGGCCATGGCTGAAGAAGAGATGAAGATTGAGGGTTATATACTATAAATCTCATATGAAGATGAAATTTATTTTTTCCTATTTTTTATATATACTATGATATATTAGGGGTGGTCATTCAAACTGCAAAAACCAAACTGTTTCTAAAAACCGAACCGAACCATTTTTAACTTATATATATATATTTAAAAAAAGAGTAAAATCGAATTTAAAACCGAACCGTTTTTAATTTAAAGAACAAAACCGAATTTAAAATCGAACTGAACCGAACCACTTTTAATTAAAAAAAAGAATATAACATGGATTTTTTAGAAATGCCAAAACCGAATTTGAAACCGAACCGAACCAAACTGTTTCCACCCCTAATATATATGTACATTTTCTTTAGCTTTTGTAGTAAATTTGATATATATTGTGATATATGTATTCGTTTATTTGATATAAACGAGTGTTTTTTTTATTTAGACTTACTGTATTATGATATATATGTTGTGATGTAAATGAAATTTATGAAGATTTATATAGTGTGATATATTTCATATATTATTTTATACAGTGATTTATATCAAGCATTGAGTCAATCTCTAATTTATAAACTGTAATATATTTCATATATTGGTTAGAATATTTTCAAATACCTAACAAGATGTTTTAAGGTATATTTAAAATAACCATTAATTCATTAAAAAAATCAATAAATTGATATGTGAAAACCAACGTAAATTGAAAATAAAATTTCATTAAATGCATTGTTTTTTTTCAAATTGGAAAATAGTAAAAAGTTTAAATAAATGCATTTTCTCTCTCCAATTGATAAATGAGAAAACTTGTATTAAATGTATTTTCTCTCTTTATAATAAATGTATTTTCTCTCTCTACCATTAAAGTAGCTTCGAAAATAGGATATATATATATAGGCATAGGTATAGATATAGATATATAAAACAAATATAAATAAATATAAAAGAGGGTAAAATTGTCCAAAAATAACCCTACAAGGCCTTTTTGAAAAAAATCAAATTTAAAAACATTTATGAAAATATATGGTCAAAGATAAGCTTCTTATCTAAAAATCTCTAATTGCTCAAAGATAAGCTTCTTATCTAAAACACCAAGCATTATAATTAGAACCCCAAATATGGAGTGGATTATAAACTGGAGTCTTAAACATAGAGTGATCTACTATAACCTCAATCCACTACTTGAAGTGACCCAAAAACCCCCCCTTTTATGTTCATAATCCGATGGGTTTCAATCTGAAATATTAAATTTTCTTTTGGAACTTTCACTGAGATTTATCTACTAATTTCTTTGTGAAGGCTGTTGAAGACATGTATCTTCAAATATTTTTAATAAATGTATATAGTTGTAATTAGAAACAATTTAAATTATAAATTTAGTCTATAAACGCTATTTGATTCTTTCGATTTTTTTAGTTTAAGCTCTTGAACTTTTGATTTAGAGTGAGTATTTGAACTTTAATAAATCCTTTAACTTTCTATTTGTATCTAATAATTAAATGACTTATTCAACTTAAAATATCCACAAAATTACCAAACATAAAATTGAATGTAAAATCCTATTTATACTTCATAGATTAGACCATTTAAAAAAAAAAATTAATATCTCAAAAATCTGTTAAACACAAAATTGAAGATTCATGATCTAATTAGATATTTTTAAATTAAGAAAAAAGAACCTATTGAAAACAAAATTGAAAGTTCAACGACCCATACGAGATACTTTTCAAAATTCAATAACAAAATAAAAACAACCTTTAAAGTTGAAGGATCCGTACTAAACCAAAGAAATTTTTGTACCCAATATAGGTGATAGTTAATAGTAAAGAGTAGGGATAATCATTGAAACCACTAAAACTGAACCGAATGCTAAACCAAACCAAAACCGAATTATTACGGTTCGATTCTGTTTTAAATTTGAAAACTAATTTGAAACGGAACCGAATCGCTTTTTTCATAAATATATTAAAACTATATATATAACGAAAAAAGCATAAAAAATTAAAAACAAAAAAACAAAATACAAAAAAGTCGTGAAATTGAAGCGAACTGAACCGCTTATAATTTAGAACATATGAAAAAGCATAAATAAATGAAATAAATAAATAAATAAATTGCAAAACTGAACTGAGCCACTTATATGTGGTTCGATTCGGTTTCAAAAAAATACATTTTTTTAAAATTTGCGATTCAGTTCGATTTGAACCCCAGACTGAACCGAACCAAAACTATGAACACCCCTAGTAGAAAGTTTTATTTAATTACAGGAGATTTGGTTATTACTTCTCAACTTGGAGAGGGGTTTCCGAGATAAAATAGTATGGGTTATTGTGCTTGTTACTCTTTTATTTCTTTATTGGTTTAAATGTTACTTTAGTTTTTAGATTTTCTTTTTTTTTCATTTTAGTCCCTATACTATTAAAATTTTCATTTTGACCTCTATACTTTCAACGTTGGTTCATTTTGATCCATATACTTTTAAAATGTTCATTTTAGTCCTTGTACTTTCAAAAGTTGATCATTTTAGTCCATTCATTTTTAAGGATCAAAATTGTCACTTTTTGAAAGTCCAAAGACTATATTAAACCAAAGTTGAAAGTACGAAGATCAAATGAATATTTTGAAAGTATAAGACCAAAATGAACCAAAGTCAAAACTTAAAAGTATAGAAACCAAAATAAACATTTTAAAATAACAAGAACCGAAATAAACCAAAGCAAAAAATATAGGAATTAAAATAGTATTTTAATTTCTTTATTTGATTGATTCCTGTTCACACTTTAGAGAAGATGACCGACTTCTGATTCATTTATTTTCATTTTAAATTTATTTTTAAGGAATCAAAATGATCATTTTTTGAAAGTTAAAAGACAAAATGAACTAAAGTTGAAAGTATATAGGCCGAAATGAACATTTTAAAAGTGTATAAACTAAAATGAACTAAAATAAATAAATAAAGACTAAAGTAATATTTAAACCTTCTTTATAAGATGGATTCCTATTCATGCTTCAGAGGAGATGACTGATCATAGGTGAAGAAAAGAATAGGCCAAATTAAAAATAAATCTCAAAAGCAATGCAAGGGATAAAGATATTATGCAATCACAAAATATTGTGTTTATTACCAATCAAAGTGTGTGAAGTCCAATCTGCCTGCTGAAATCATATTCATACTTGTATCACAGGATAATGAATTCCACAACCTTTAATCATCTTTATGACAAGACGAATCCTTTCTAACCTTTTGCTGTAAAGAAACAATCAAACAACAAAGCATTCTCAATACTCTAAGCCTAATAAACCCACCTTTACACTTTTACACACATCCATTTTATTCTTTAAACAAAAGCATCCACCTTCATCACACATCCCTAAAGCAAGAAGAAAAAAAAGAGGTCTTCAAATGAAGGTAAATCGAAATCCTTTTCTTTCCATGTTCATAAAGCAGATCCACTTCCATCAACCCATCACATACCTTTCCCTTGCTTATAAACCATTTTCTTCTTTGTCCCCAAGTTTGGCATCCCTTCAACTCCTTCTTCATTAAGAAAATCAACACACTCATTCACTCCTTATAAGCCCTCCTTTACTTTCAGCCACTTCCAATCCAATCTTCAATTCTCTCCCTTTCACTGATCCTATTCTCAGAAACTTGAAGAGGGATTCCACTAGTTCAAATTCAAAACATACCTCCTTTTGTGGATAGAGATGAGTGCGGACTGGGGACCAGTTGTGGTGGCGGTGGCGCTGTTCATTCTCCTGTCACCAGGGCTGCTTTTTCAGTTGCCGGCGAGAATCAGGGTGGTGGAATTTGGGAATATGAACACCAGTGGGATTGCCATTTTGGTACACGCCATCATATTCTTCTGCATACTCACTATATTGATCATCGCAATTGGTATTCACATACATGTTTAGCAATTTGATCATCTGCTTTGGCTACCTTCGGCAAATGAATTGCTTCCTTTTTCTTTTTCTCCCTTTTCACTAGGATTTTAGCATACTTCTGCTCCATTTCTTGTTTTCTTCTTCCCTTTGAACAATAACTTATTATATTGTAATATGTCTAAATGTAACCTATAATTTCCATTCTTTTTGGGGTTAATAAGAAAGGTAAAGTTCTATAAACACTCTCTCAGTACTTCCTTGAATATCTTGAGCAAAATTCTTCTCCATTTTCAAACTAATCGATAATATCCTTCGAACAACCAAGTACGACAGGGGTCCAGGGGTGGCGCGCCCTCATGGGGTTGCCCCCGAAACCTATTCAGATTTTGTATTCAGCATATTTATTTATTTGCAGTTACGATTGTGACCCTAGGGTTTAGAGTAGTGCGCTATATAAACTCTCTATCCCTAGAGGCGCCGTTTCAATGTAATTTCTGAAAACATTCTCTCAAATAATACTGTTCTCCCTCTGCCCGTGGACGTAACTAACACACTGTTAGTGAACCACGTATATCTGTGTGTCGATCTTCTCTATCTCTACATTTCTTTTGTGTTCTTTAATTGTCGATTTCGCAACAAACTGGTATCAGAGCCTTGTTAGGATTTTTTTCGAAATTCCGCATTTGTTCGACAATTGAAGATGTCTGGCGTGAACGTAAAGATCGACAAATTTACCGGCAGGAACAGTTTGGGTTTATGGCAGATCAAGATGCGGTCCCTGCTAAAGCAACAGGGGCTATGGGCGCCGCTGATGGGTAAGTCAAAGAAGGCTGCCGTGGATGACGAAGAGTAGCAGACTCTTGAGGAGAAGGCTCATTCAACGATCATGCTATGTTTGGCTGATGATGTCATCATCGAGGTCACAGATGAAGAAACTGTCGATGGTCTTTAGTTGAAGTTGGAAAGTCTTTACATGACGAAATATTTAACCAGGAAGTTGTTTCTGAAGAAACGTTTGTATCATCTCTGTATGCAGGAAGGTACGTCTCTACGAGACCATCTTGATCAATTAAATAAAATTTTATTAGATCTGCGTAATGTTGAGGTTAAGGTTGATGATGAGGATGCTGCCCTAATTCTGTTGACATCTTTGCCGCCATTGTATGAGACTTTTGTTGACTCGTATATTGGAGGGAAAGAAACTTTGACCTTAGAAGATACAAAGTCCACATTGCTTATGAGAGAGGACCGTCAGAATGCAGGAAGTTCAGTTACAGAAAACCAGGCATCTGGGTTAGCTGCTACAGGGAGCAAGGGACATAGGAATTTTGGTAAGCAGAAGTCGAACCAGAATAAAAGGTCTTCGAAGTCAAAGGGTTCTAGGTCAGATGATATTTATAATTACTGTAAAGAAAATGGGCATTGGAAAACCGAATGTCCTAAGATAAAAAGGAATCAAGAAAATAAGGAAAAGAGTGACAAAAGGGAAGCATCCGCCTCTGTTGCACAAGTTGAGATTGATTCTGAAGAAGTCGAGATCGATTCTGAAGAAGATCTAGCTTTAGTTGTGAATGAACATTCACATTCTGATGATGTGTGGGTTCTTGATTCTTGGGCATCTTATCATATGTGCCCAAATAGAGAGTGGTTCTCAACCTATCAGCAAATAGATGGAGGGAATGTTAGCATGGCTAATGGTGTTGTGTGCAAGATAGTTGGAATCGGCTCAGTCAAGATACGAACACATAATGGTGCCTTCTACACTTTAAAAGAAGTTAGGCATGTTCCACTAATGAAAAAGAGTTTGATATCCTTTAGTGTACTCGATAGCAAGGGCTACAGTTTTGAAGGTAAAGGTGAAGCAATGTATGTCTATAAGGGTTCTGAGGTAGTTCTGAAAGGCATAAAGCGTGGAACACTATATTTTCTATTAGGTTCCACGATAACAGGTTATGCTATTGTTGCATCGTCGGTCGTTCACAAGGATAATATGACTAAGTTATGGCATATGAGATTTGGTCATATGAGTGAAAAAGGGATGCAAATTCTGTCAAAAAGAGATCTTCTTTGTGGGCACAAGGTGCTGGATTTTGAATTTGTGAACATTGTGTATTTGGGAAGCTTCATCGCAGCAAGTTTCCAAGAGGTATTCATCGTACAAAATGGACACTTGATTATATTCATTTAGACTGTTGAAGACCTTCCAAAGTTGAATCTATTGGAAGCAGTAGGTATTTTTTGGCTATAATTGATGATTACTCAAGAATGACTTGGGTTTTTATGATGAAACATAAAAGTGAAGCCTTCAAGAATTTCAAGCAGTGGAAGATATTGATTGAAAATCAAACTGGGAAGAAGATCAAAAGGTTGCAAACTAATAATGGTCTAGAATTTTGTGGATCCGAATTTAATGAGTTTTGTAAAGCTGAGGGGATTGTTCGCCATCACACTGTTAGGAATACTCCACAGCAAAATGGGGTTGCAAAACGTATGAATCATACGTTGTTGGATAGAGCAAGATGCATGCTCTCTAATGCAGGGTTGGCTAGAAGGTTTTGGGCAGAAGCAGTAAATACATCATGTTATCTGATCAATCGTGGACCTCACACAGCTATTGATTATAAAACACCTTACAAGGTGTGGTCTAGTAAGCCTGCAGATTATTCTTTATTAAAAGTTTTTGGTTGTACTGTCTATTATCATATTAATGAGAGTAAATTAGGACCGAGAGCTAAAAAGGGTATATTTGTGGGTTTTGGGGATGGAGTTAAGGGATATAGAGTCTGGTCACCTTCTGATAATAGAGTCATACTTAGTAGGACTGTGATATTTGATGAAAATTCCATACTTAACTCAACTGTAAAGCCTTTTGTGACATCTACTGATGTGGGAGAAAGTAGTATGTTGATAAGCAGGTGGAGATGCAATTCACTTCAGCTGTGAATGAATTACAACATCAAGGGGGAGAAGATCAACACGTTACTACAGAAACTGATGTGCAACCAGAAATTAATGTGCCTAGAACGTCAAAAGTTGACTTGCCTAATAATTCTAGATCACGAGTAGATCAACCGAGCATAGCTCGTGATAGAGCTAGAAGAGTTGGTGTTGGACCTCCTGTGAGGTATGGTTTTGAAGATATAGTTACTTTTGCATTGCAGGTTGCTGAAGAGGTGGATCCTCATGAGCCATCCACCTATAGAGAAGCTGTGTCATGTGGTGAGTCTGCTCAATGGCTTGCTGCTATGAGGGATGAGATGGAATCTCTTGACAAAAATCAGGCTTGGGAATTAGTTAAACGACCTAAGGAGAGAAAAATTGTCACTTGTAAATGGGTCTTCAAGAAAAAGGAAGGAATATCACCTTCAGAGGGCATTAAATATAAAGCTCGAGTTATTGCTAGAGGGTTCACCCAAAGGGAAGGAGTTGATTATAATGAGATCTTCTCACCAGTAGTCAGACATACTTCTATCAGGGTATTACTTGCTATAGTAGCACATCAGAATTTGGAACTTGAACAACTAGATGTAAAGACAGCTTTCTTACATGAAGAGTTGGAGGAAGAGATTTATATGACCCAACTAGATGGGTTTCAGTGTCCAGGTAAAGAAGATTATGTTTGCAAGTTGAAGAAATCTTTGTATGAGCTAAAGCAGTCTCCAAGACAGTGGTACAAACGATTTGACAGCTATATGATTGGACTTGGCTATAACAGGAGTCCGTATGATTGTTGTGTATATCACAACAAAGCTGATGATGGTTCGATGATTTATCTACTTTTATATGTAGATTATATGCTCATAGTTGCAAAGTCCAAGTCTGATATTTTGAAATTGAAGAATCTTCTCAGTGCTGAATTTGATATGAAGGATTTGGGTGCTACTCAGAAAATTCTGGGTGTGGAGATTTATAAGGACAGAGATAAGAATAAGCTCTTCTTGTCGCAGAAAGGATATATTCAGAAAATATTGTCCAGGTTTGGTATGCCATCAGCTAAGCCTATAGATACTCCTAGTGCTGTAAATGCTCGTTTGTCATCTGTACTTTCACCACAGTCTGAAGCTGAGAAGGAGTACATGTCTCGAGTTCCTTATGCTAGTGCAGTGGGAAGTTTGATGTATGCTATGGTCTGTACTAGGCCTGATCTTACCCATGTTGTTAGTGTTGTCAGCAAGTTCATGAGTCAACCTGGGAAGGAGCATTGGCAAGCCGTTAAAAAGATTTTTCGTTACCTTAGAGGTACATCTGATGTTGGTCTTGTTTATAGGAATTGCACAGAGTGTTTGGTGACTGGTTATTCTGATTCTGACTATGTTGGAGATGTTGACAGTAGGAGGTCTATGACTGGCTATGTGTTCACTCTGGGTGGTTCTGTTGTTAGTTGGAAGGCAACCTTACAACCTACAGTTACTTTGTCTACTACTGAAGCAGAGTACATGGCCTTGACAGAAGCTGCTAAAGAGGAAATTTGGCTGAGGGGGTTAGTTGGTGATCTTGATTTGCATCATGACCAAGCTATTGTATATTGTGATAGTTTGAGTGCAATATGCCTAGCCAAGGATCAAGTTCATCATGAGAGAACTAAGCACATAGATGTAAGATATCACTTCTTAAGAGGTGAGCATAGAGTTAAAGTGGTGAAAATTAGTACTACTGATAACCCTGCTGATATGTTCGCCAAACCAGTTCCACAAGACAAGTTCCAACATTGTTTGGACTTGCTGAATGTTTTGAATTGTTAGTGGTCCCCTTTGTGGCATGAGGGAGAAGTCTGGGTAGGCGATATTGATTTATGTTGCATTTGTTACATCTGTTATCTGGGAGAGAATTCAAGTCAAGGTGGAGATTTGTTGAAATGTCCTGAATCTGTTTATTGGCGTTTTGAACAACCAAGTACAGGGTCTTTGGGGATTCGGGAGCAACGCCCCCGAAACCTATTCAGATTTTATATTCAACCTATTTATTTATTTGCAGTTATTTACGATTGTGAACCTAGGGTTTAGAGTAGTGCATTATATAAACTCTCTAACCTTAGAGGCACCGTTTCGATATAATTTCTGAAAACATTCTCTCAAATAATACTATTCTCCCTCTATTTCTACGTTTCTCTATTTCTACGTTTCTTTTGTGTTCTTTAATTGTCGATTTCGCAACAACCAATATCTTGTACTTGAGATGCGTGAAATTTATGAAATCAAATAACAGAGGGAAAGAAAAAGAAACTTCTCGATGAGAAAGAGTAGCTACAGAGCTCAATGTTCGATGTTCGATGTAATTAGATCTATACTAGCAATGGAGGGACAGGCGTACGTAAAAACCAAATTAACATACAAAATGCCTTTTATATCTTCCGAATCTCCAACTACACAAATAGCAAATACAGACAGATCAAACAAGATCCGCTTCAAAAAGAAATACAACACAAGAGGCGGCACAAACATCAGCAAGATTGTAGCAGCATCAGTTGGTAAGAATCTGGAATGAAAACGGAAGAGAGACATGAAAAAGAGGTTACCGAATCAGCCAGTGTAGATATGAACATGGAGAGCGAGAATGAAGACGGAGTAGAGGATGAAGAAGATAAGCGTGTGTATAGCGACAGCCTTGCCGTTGGTCTTCATGCTCCCGAACTCAAACTGCCGATTATTCCCCGGAAACTGAAACAGAAGCCCCGGCGAAAGCAGTACGAACAGTACAACTCCGATCACCACTGGTGCCCAATCCGACATACTTTCACAGATATCGTAATTCACAAAACGTCAAAAGAGAAATGAAAAGAGAAACTCAAAGTAGCAGACGTAAAGCGATTTGATCTGTGGAAAGAAAAAGAGAAAAAATGGCTTTGCAGTAACGCGATGAAGAAGAAGAAGAAGAGAAATGGAATTCAGCAGAGTTCACATTTTCTTTTACGCTTTAGTTCAGGATTCGAAAAATTGGGAATCCGAGAAGCTGTTGTTAATTACGAGATTGACACTGGTGAGTGAGTGGTTAATTATGTGCGGGCGGTAGCAGATTATTACATGTGTAACCGTCAATTGGAGCCAATAAATGAAGTGATGAATGGGCCCGAAACCCCATAATTTGAGTAAGAAGTGGGCCTGAAGGTAGGTGGCCCACGGAATTGGCCGGGGTTGGTCACTGTCGGCGGCAGAATAAGCGGGAAGGGAAAAAGGATGGTCCTGAAATAACGGTGGATTTATGTGCAATGTGCTCTTGCTTTACTAAGCCATTTTTTGACCATTAATTTGCATTAAAATTTGCGCCGTGGACCTCTATGATCTAATATTTTATTTCATTTTTTTTTATAAAAAAATGGTAAAATCTTTTAAAAAAAGAAAAACTAAAATGGTTATTTTAACCATTGAAATGAAACGAAAGGGTGGAGATGAGAATAAAAAAGAAAGATAAAAATCTTTTCTTATGATTCTTGTTCCATGGTGAATAGGTGAAAAAGTGCTAAAAGTGTGTCTAACATTATTGGCCTCACCCATAAAGCCATTTAACAAATCTCAAATTTAATGGTTGGTGTGGGATTTGTCATTGGCAAGGATCCTCATAGACTTGATCTCTCGTATGCATTGGTACGGTGTCAAGTCTATCACACTCTGATATGGCCTAATTGAGTATAAAAATCGTATAGTTCAAGTAAGCACATAAAAGCAATGTTAGGTGGCTCTAATTTGAAAATTACTTACTCTTTCATTTGAAGTCATTCTAGTGATGTTAGGATAGTTTACGACACTCGAGATTTCAGAGCGCTAGACCAGATACAACTTAGTTATTATTCGATTGGTATACATTCACTAACCTCAGTTGGTCAACCTTAAATCCAAGGATTTGATTTTTTTCCTTTTGGGATACGTATTTCTCTATGCTACCTCTCGATGTTTCTTAAGCTTAGGTTCGCGTGTGGACTTTGAGTCTTGTCTAGAGCAAATCATAATAATAAAGTAATATTTATATTATTCTAAGAGGGTAGTCGGTGTTTTATCGATTAAAGTATGTTTGTATTAGGATGGTGATGGAAATGATATTGATTGGAGTGGAGGACATAATTATGCAAAGCACAGGGCGACGTGTCATGGGGTGGGGTTATTGAGATGAAAAATAGAATATAAAAAGAAAAGGGTAAAGAGAGTGGGGGATAATGGTGGGGGTAGAAGGTCCCATAATAGTTTGAAATAGCATAAAGGGGTTGGTTTTACAAGAAATTCTTATTCGTCCAATTCTTCAGAAACAAATACATATGGTAATGTTGATATAAATTGTATTGGGATATATTTAGAGAAGAGAAGAGAAGAGAAGAGAAGAAGAATGAATGATTTGGCAGGTCCATTGATAGCTTCAATATTGTTCGCGTTTCTATCGCCAGGGATGATAATACAGATGCCTGGATCAGAACGCCCACTTGAGTTCATGAACTTGAAGACAAGTTTTGCTTCTATTTTTGTTCATGCTGTTGTCTTTCTTCTTCTCCTTATTTTGTTCCTTGTCATGCTCAACCTCCATATTTACATCTAGCTTTCCCTGCCTCTGCTCCATCTCCATCCATCCACGTAATAATCTCTCTCTCTTTGAATTAATCTCATATGATTTCTTTTCTTTTCTTTTTGTACAACCTTTCATCTAATGGAAAACTATCTCATGTTCTTCATTATCAACTTTCTCTCTCTCTTTTTTTCCAAAAAAAAAAAAAAGTTTTATACTATACTTTTCATTTCATTTTAATTTCCTCATCTGAAATTTTGTTCATGCTCTTGAATGATCGACGCAGCCTTTTCTTTTTTCTTTTTTTTTTTTTGGTTTAATCCTTAAAATTTTGATTTTTTTTTTTTAAAAAAGTTAATTGATCTAAAGGAGTAGATTTGGATTTTATGTGAAATGAAACACTATTAATTTTGTGTCTAATGAATATGTAAATTTTTAAAAAATAAAAAACTTGATGGATACCTTTTTGACAAACACAAGCATGAAAGTTCAATACTAATCATAACCTTTTTATATTTATAATTTGTGAATATTGGGAGTCCAAAATTCAAACTTTAGTCCATTTAATTGATTCCATATGTTATTTTCGAGTGGTAATTAAGTATAAAGATTGGATGCGTACATAGTTGACTCAAGTCCATTATTGGGAGAATGAATCCATAGAGGGGTAATGTTTCTAGTAAATATGATTCCCTTTATTTGAAGATAAGGCCATGGTCTTGCTGTTAAATATTCCATCTACCTAACGGATGTATATTAGATTCTTCAACATGTTTATCCAACCAAAAACAAATGTAACTTTTTCGTGTAAGTCAAAAAATTGAACTTTCGCCAACACCTACAGCATTATTAGTTACTGTGGAGACCAAACTGTTCCACACCTTAGGGCACATTGGTTGTAATTCTAATCTCACATGTTTTAATGCACAATAATAATGTTTGCCACCTCTTAAATTGAATTCATAACCAAATTCCAAAACCAATATTAACCAATATCAAATTTTAAATATCTTAAATATGTACGTGTAAGAGAAAGATTTTACTACCACTGCAATTATTTTAATATTTCGATCCAATAGTTATCGAACTTGAGATTCATGAATTTGAGAATCAAATTCTTCTCAAATTCATGAAAAACAGAGGAGAAAGTTAAGAGAATGGTTCTCGGCAATTCTTCATATTTAAAGATTACACGCAGACAGATTAATAAATCAAAGCAGATTCAAATATTACACAGCAGATAGATTAATAAATCAAAGCAGATTATATATGATTATACAGTAGACAGATTAATAAATCAAAGCAGATTATATGATTGACGAAAATGGGGATGAAACAAGTGTAAAGAGAAAAGACGAATAGATTTAAGGCAAGAGAGAGAAGAAAATAAAAGAAGATTACAGAAAAGACGTAGAATTAAGAGCCCATATAAACATGAACATGAACAGCCAACAAGAAGATGCAAATTAACGCAAAATAGAGAATGGAATGAACCAGAATGGAGACTCCACTGGTCTGAAAATTCCCAAATTCAACGAACCGGTTCTTGCCCGGCATCTGAACCAACAGTCCAGGAGTTAAGAGAACAAAGAGCACCACCGCCACAAAAACCGGACCCCAATCCGCCATTATTATGGGACTGTGTGTTAAAGGAAATGAGGAATTAATGAAGCAAGATGAAGAAGAAAAGCATTGGAATGTGTTATAGCGGTGAACAAAAAGACAAAGGAATGGTGGAAGGATGACTTGGAAAGTTGAAGCTTAGTGAATGAAGTTATTCAGATTCACATGTTTTTTCTTAGTGGGCTTTGCTTAATTCTATTGGATTTCTGTTTAATTTGATCTTGTAATTGATTTGGTTATGTTTGTTTATTTGTGGTTGGATTAAGATGTCTAATTCACTACCAAGAATTTTGTGCATTTCTTTTTCATGTGCACAAGCTTCTTCTTCTTTTATTCTTAGCTTACTATTCAATCATTATAATCTTTACAAATTCATCTCCAACTTTACAAACTGTGTTTGTTCCTATGTTTTCTCCAACTTTACAAGGTGTAACCTTTCAAATATTGAAACATAAAAAATTGATTTAATTATTTAAATTAAATTTATGTTTAGAAGTTTCAAATTCAATTGAAATCGTCAAATTAGATAATGTTTTATGTATAAATTTAACATATATTAAATTTAATTTATAGTTTCTCCTAATGTAATTTCTGTTTCTTACTTTTAAGAAACTAACTTATTTGATAATTATTCTCATTTCCTGTTTCTAAAATTTGAAAAACGTTTCTGAAAAATGTTTTTCTCATGTTTTGTGTTCATTTTATTGATTATGTTTCCAAATTTGACCCAAAAAAATTGCATGACTGGATGAGAGGTAGGTGTGCACAAGGACATTGTTGGCCCTGTCCTTATGGTTTAGGGTCAATTCTCAACTATGACAATTTTATTTCATTTCATTTCTTTTAATATTTCTTTATTTTCTATATTAATTTGGCTATATTTCTTTCTTTATTTTATTGTTTTATTTTTAATTAATTTTTCATATTTATATGTTTAATTTAATTTTAAATTTTGAATTTTCCAATATTTAGATTGTATTCTTTTGGTTTTCAAATTTTCAATTTTTTTATATAATAATTTAGCTATATATTTTTTTAATTCATTCTTTCTTTATTAATTTTTTCATATTTATATGTTTAATTTAATTTTAGATTTTAATTTTCCAATATTTAAATTTATATATTATTTTGATTTTTAAATTTTAAATTTTCAATATATATATTTAAATATTTTTAACCTTTAAATTTTAATTTTTTTCGATAGGCATATTTATATATTATTTTAAATTTCAATTTATTATTTTTAATACATTCAAAACCGGTCAGAAGTTTACATTATATAAATTTTGTTTACTAAAAGATTCATTTAGATTTACTTTAATATTTTACAACCACGATATTTACATAATAATATAATTGAATTGGATTTGAGTCAACATCATTTAAGACAAATGTATTGAGTGAAAAGTAATATATAAATAAAATTTTAGCAATATATGAATGATAGAAACAATTGTACTGTAGTTACTAAATTTGAATCGAGACTTATGTGTATTTAATAATGTAAATTTATAATTCTTTTTTATATTTTAATGTATGTTATATATTTTTTTTATTTTACATTTTAATTAGGTTATAAATCATTTTAGTCTCTAAACTTTCATAGAAGTAACGATTTGGTTCCTAAACTTTGCTTTGTAACAATTTTAACCCATATACCTTAAATTTTGTAATAATTTAGTCCATGAACATTACTATTTAACAATTTAGTCTCAATACTTTAAAATTTGTAACAATTTAGTTCTCTATGGTAGAAATTAATGATAAGATTTAATGAGATTTCATGCATAAATAAACTATTAACTAACTAGAGACTCAATATTGTTGCAAAATATAAAGTCTACATCATAAAATATTAAAAACTGATATCTAATTTTGATAAATAAAAAATATATATATTATGTGAGGGATTAAATTGTTGCAATTTTGAAAGTACAATGGCTAAATTGTTACATTTTATAGTTCAGAGACCAAATCGTTACAAAATTGAAAGATATGGACTGAATCATTACAAACCAAAGTTTAGAGGCTAAATTGTTTCTATCAAGAAAGTTCAGGAACCAAAAGTGATTTTTAACTAAATATATTTACTACAAAATAGGAGAAAATATAAGAAAAAAAATACAAGAAACGAGAAACGATAAATGATTATCAAACAAGTTTCTGTTTTTATTTTTTATTTTTTTTTCAAGAAATAAGTAACAGAAATAGTTACGAAATATATTCCTATTTCTAGTTCTTAAAAACTAGGAAACATGAAAACAAAAAATAAGAACAAGAAATAGGAAACAGGAAATGGGAACGTTGTCAAATGGGCCCTAAGTTACAAGCCTATAAATAACTTGTTTTCTTTACTTATAACATCCTATTCTAAATTAAAAAAACTCTCTCCTTTCTTTTTCTTTTGATCTTGATTTGAGAGCAAGTATCCAAGGGTTATGCTAGATCCGAGTAGTTTGGAGGTTGCAGTTTGTAGGAGTTAATCATTGTATCCTGCTAAGATAACCGATATAGTTTGCTTGCAATCCGTGCAAAGCGAATAATTATCTTCAGAACAATGCTTATCAAAAACGTGCCTTGACTACCTATCAACATCTCCATAATATTTTGAGGTTCTTAGTTATTTCAATTCACAAGCCTTGTTGGCTTTTTTTTTTTAAAACATTATTATTATGTACCGTGTGTACTGTATCTAGTTGAAAGATAATCAATTTGCTAGTTTATTCAGTTTATAAATATCATTTACCCTAATACTATATTATTCCAACAATAGATAGTGATGTTAGCACATACTTCAGTTGATTAAAGTATATATCATCAACTTACATAATACTACTACTCCATTTGGTATCAAACTAAAAAAAAGTAAGTTTAATTCCAATATTTTTAAAGGTTCAATTTAGTCAATATACTTCTAATAAATCTTAAATTTAATTTGGGTTGCAAGTTTATTGATGGTATGAACATACTCCTATAAATATTGAAAACATATTCATATAGTGTATTTTCTTACATGAAATTTACTATTATAATCTAATCAATTTAAAAAAAAAAAAAAAAGCAACTTTGAACGATTAAATTTAAGATTTGTTGAAAGTATATTAACTAAAATTTGGTTCGAAAGTACAAAGACTAAAATCGAAAAAATTGCAAAGCACATAGACCAAAATAATATATATTTTTAAAAAATATTAAAAAAAAGAAATCAACAAGAAAAATAATACCCATTACATTTTCTTCTGAATTACGAAACACTTTTAGTTCCTAGACTTAATATGACAATTTAGTCTTGAAAAATATTGTTAAGATTTAATGAAGCGTCTTAGATGAATGAATTAATTACTAAAAGTGCATATAAAATGATAGGAAAACAACACCTGATTTTGTTTAGAAATTATTCATAGTAAATAATAAATGGTTATAAGTTTGAATTAAATAGATTTAGACTTATGAATTAAATGGTTACCAATTAAAATTTAGAGATAAAATGATAAATTTTGTTTTACTACAATTGAGACTTGAGTAATTTAAATTAAATCATAGTCTTCATAATTACTAACATATTCGTATGTCAATGGAGCTATATGCTCTGTTTAGAAAAGAAAAAAATAAAGTAGCGGATTCAATAGTCCGAGCTGCAACAAGGACTTGGTGTCATTATGTTAATAAAAAAGGCATGAAAATAGAGAGAGATTTTTAACCTGTCAATGGTCATTGAAGTGGGTGCTTCACTGCTTCTCATGGTCTGTGCGAAGGAGGGGACTGTCAGAAGAATTGGGCTTGGGGCATTGGACAGTCATGGGGCTTATCGGACCATGAAGATCGTGTTGGCCCTCGAAATTGTTTCTCATTTTCAATTAAGTAAATTTCACTATTTTAGCATTACTAATAATCATCGCATGTGATCAACGTGTCCATTAATTTTATCGTGCGAAGAATCGTCTCAAAAAGATTAAAAAATAGCAACGAACACTTATATTTAAATAATCACTTTGTTATACATGGATAACATTCATACAAAATTGGATATAATGATCCAATGTGTCATAACCCACACCCAAAAGTCATAGTTCATCAACACAAAAATCATATTTTGCTCGTGTCCTAAAAATTAAAAGGTAAAATAGACATTTATTTAAAATATATGGGCAAAAGAGGAAAGCAAAATTTCTACTCTATAGCCTCATTTTTATACAACTACTTCAAAACACCCATATGAAATACATAGTTTTATGATATTTTAAAAGACAAAAATAGTAAAACAAAGATTCTCTTCCATAGTTCTGTTAGTAATAAATACGTGCTACACACGGAGAACGTTGATATTTTAATTTAAAGTTTTAAAATAGTAATTGTATACAAAAATTAATAAATAAGTATTATTTGAAGTTAGTTTATGTTATCGTAAATTGTTAAAAGTAATAAAATAAATCATTTTCAATTGTATAGAAGGTAAACACAAACATATTTTAGTAGATACAAAATTTTAAAATATAATAGATCCTATATGTATGTTACTAGTTATAGTCTGACTTAAAATTATTTGTCTCATGTCTCTAATTTTTCTCTCTACAAAATTTGATCCTGTTTTTTCCTTTGAAAATTTTTTGTTCACTCTAATCTTACCATTTAAAAAAAAAAAAGTGTAATCTTTCTAACTTATTTTCTCTCTCTAGTTTATTTCTCTAAATACTTTATCTATTTTTTATATAAATACTCATCTCTATAAAACTTTTGTCCATTTGTAAATGGACGCAATAATTTATTATGTAACTATCTTTTTTCCTAACAAGCACATTCCATCAATATCAATGGTTTCTCTTGAACTTAAAAGATACACGTCCATTCAAATAATTACATCCTATTAACAAATAACACTATATGACTTAAACGATACATATATTCAAACGGTTGTATCTCATCAACGAAAAGATAAAATAGGTGTTTATTATAAATATAAGGGTAAGATAGGCATACAAAAATTCTCTTTCATAGTCCATTTATATATAGTATAGAAAATAGAAATGGGAATTTAAATTTCTCTCTTTTTTAAATATGATTTTGTAATAAA
This sequence comes from Benincasa hispida, assembly GCF_027475165.1. Lineage (NCBI taxonomy): Eukaryota > Viridiplantae > Streptophyta > Magnoliopsida > Cucurbitales > Cucurbitaceae > Benincasa > Benincasa hispida. The sequence continues at coordinate 67,150,902 of NC_143481.1, read as the reverse complement.
TGTGAACACAGTAGTATGCTTTTAAAATACAAAATCATTTGTAACACAGTAGTATGCTATACATAATTAAGTATAATCATAGTTGATAATACTTATTCATCTAAAATAGGTTTTTGATTCTCAAAGCTAAATTGTAATACAGTTTCATGGTTTCTTTAAAAAAATTGTAAAATTCTTAGAGCTCCATTTAGTAACCGTTTTATTTTTTGTTTTTAATTTTTTAACATTAAGTCTATTACATACATATTTTTTTTTAATGATTTACGTCTTTCTTAAATACAATGGTTGAATTTTTTTGCCAAATTTAAAAAACAAAAACAATTTTTAAGCTACTCTTTTTAGTTTTCAAAATTTAACTTGGTTATTTAAACTACTAGTAAAATGTAGATAACAAAAGAAGAATTTCAGATGTGCAAGTAGTGTCCATAGGCTTAATTTTCAAAAATAAAATTAAAATAAAGGTCACGTTTGGTAGCCATTTAGTTTTTTTTTTAAAAAAAAAAATAAGTCTATTTCATCCACATTTCTTACAATGATTTACATATTTTTTAAGTATAATGGTTGAATTCTTAGCCAAATTTGAAAAACAAAAAGAACTTTTTGAAAGTTATTTTTGTAGTTTTCAAAATTTGGTTTGGTTTTTTAAACCATTAATAAAAAATAGATAATAAATGAGAAATTTGGAGATGAGAGTAGTATCCCCAAGCTTAATTTCAAAAATACAAACAAAAAAACAAAATATTTAACAAACGGTGCCTTAATTTTATTTTTTTAGTAGAGTTTTTCATTCTTTTTTTTAAAGCTTTGAGTTTCATGTTAAAAGAATAAATTTGTTTAAAATAGGGGACAGCATGTACATATATAATAAAAATATTAGGTAACATGTGTTATGTTAAAAAGCAAAAATAATCAATAATTAAATAACGTCGACAGCAGGGTTCGAACCTGCGCGGGTGAAACCCAACAGATTTCAAGTCTGTCTCCTTAACCACTCGGACATATCGACTTTCTGTTCACAAAAACATAGCAAAAGTTTGAAACTAAAGGTTAAGTTGCAAAGTTCCTTATTTTAAATATTTATGATATATTATATTAAATATTAAATTTTGAGCAAATTAGTTATATAGCTAAAACCAACCAAATGTAACTATTTTGTATCCCCTTCCTAACATTTTTAGTCATAGTTTTAGCTAGGTTTGATAACTATTTAGTTTTTTAGAAGTATATTTTGTTTTTTAAAACTATGGTACTTTTAGAATGTGTTTGGAAAGTTGAGTTGAATTATGAAATACAGAGCTAATACGTTAAACTTAGGAAGTTTATGTTTGGGGTAGGGGTGATCAAGAAAACCGCTAAAACCGAACTGAAACGAATTAATGCGATCCAGTTTAGTTTGATATATTTTCAAATCGAATTAGTGCAGTTTGGTTCGGTTTCAAATATACAAATTGATATGAAACCGAACCAAGCCGCTTTTTTAATAAATATATATTAAAAAACAATATATATATATATATAATTTAGAAAAATATGAAAAATATAAAAAAACAAAAACAAGAACCCGGGAAACCAAACGAACATGTAGTTCAATTCGGTTTTCAGAAAATATACTTTTCAAATTTTACAGTTCGGTTCGATTTGAGCCCCAAATTGGACCGAACCGAACCGTGAATACCCTAGTTTGGGGTGCAAAATTGTAAAATGGTGTTAATCTATAAATGTGCAAAAGAGAGAAAGAGAAAGATGAAATTCTCAATAAACGTGCAAATTTCAATAGTTAAAAAACAAATCAGATCACGCTTGAACAAAACAATAATGAACCCTAATCATTTATTTTACAATGATACTTCGGTGATTAAGAATAAAAGTCATTGTAGGGCAGTCGGTTACTCCTTCACTGAATTGAGAGATTCTTAACCAAATATTACACCATAATAACTCCTATTCGTATAACATTTAATTACCATTTGTTTGGTCAGAATTTCATTAACCATCTTAATAAATTTTTGTAAGTGTAACCTATCATTTTTTGAATTATAATCTTTGCTAACAAGTCTATCGTAGGGAAGAACAATATTGAGTAACAAAAATCATAATCTTATCTTTTAAAGAGTTAACCATGATATCGAGCATGTAAATACCATCCCTAGAGGGACACATTAAGGTGCTTTGAGGCTAAGCATGAATCTCACAATGTCAACTAATGATAGAGATCACAGGATATGTTGGCACATGTCAATCCTTCTCCCATTTACTATAAATACTTTCTCTAATTCACCTTGGTATTGACTCATGTAAACAACATCTACAGAGGGATGCATCAAGGCACCTCCAGGTCAAGCATGAATCTCACGACGTGAATCACCTGAGAACGTAAGAGAATCAGACATATCATATATATAAATCTCTTACTAAGTATTTTAAAATCTAGGGTTTATTACTTAGATAAATCTGACTAATCAATTTATATAAGTCATTTGTTAAAACTTGCCCAATATAACTCTTATATTGAATAGTTTAACAATGCATGATTTTCATAAATACTTTGATAAATTTAATCATCTATTGAATGCTTATAAAATATTTGACTAATTCATCTTCCAGGTCGGTTCTCAAGTAGAGATACTCCGTTTCCGTCAGTTTAAATACCTCAATCTTAGACAAAACCTTCCTTACACAAAGTTTCTTATAGGCAAATATTTTATAATATTCTTTCAAATTAATTCTATTAAAAAATAAAATATTAACATATTTCTAATCATACTAGAAATATTGTTAACATAAGTCTAGTATGAATTAATTTTAAACCATTTAAATTAAAATCAACTAAAAACTATGTTTGCATGTAACTCTTGATTATAGATTTTAATCTAATTTATTAAATTTATAAAAATTGTAAAATAATGAAAAATTAAAACCTATAATCATGCATCTAATGACATTATAAATAAAGCTGTTATATTTACTATAATGCTATGTTCAATGCATACTTCATTTTCACTAAACAATATAACAATTATATTATTACTAGTGAAAACAAAATCATATCCATCATATATATATATAACAATTATACTAAAGTATGATGCATGGATATGCTTAATAAAACATGCTATCGTATAATATAACATTTATATTAATTATGATGCATGTACATGCTTATAACATCATGCAACTATTTAATACAACATTTATATTAAATATGGTGCATGATTAATGTTTACCCTAAGGTGAGACTTTAAAACTATATGACATACATTATGCAAGATATAAAATTAATCATACATCACATATAAAATTAAATGAACAATAAAAATTGAACCAAATTTTGGCATCCTACAAGTTAATTAAATACGTATAATCATATTATATAAATTTAATTAATTAAAATAAAAAAATTATCACATTTAATTCAAAAATACGACAAAAAAAGATTGGATCTAAAATTGTCCAGAGGCTCGAACCCACAACCTCTAACCATTTGAAACGTGCACATGCAGTGCTCGGAGCACCGTGACACTGTTGGAGAGTGTTGTGCTTGTGCCATAGCATAACGCTACGGTGCTTCCAGCGTCGCAACGTTTGCCACTAGCACCGTAGTACTGTCGTCGAGCACCGCGACGCTGGGCTTCTGTGGTGCAACATAAAGGCTATTGTTACAATGTTCCTACTTGATACTCTAGCACATAATGCATTTATGTGCTTTGTTCTTGGCATGCTTCCGCTCCATTTTCCATCGACCTTCACAGTAATACTTGCTCCTCGATCGATACGGACTTACAATCTTGATAGCATAAAACAAATTTCCAAAACAACAGGCCCATACAACTTTAATAAAAATCAAAGCAATAAATCTAAGTGCCAAAATCGAAAACATCTTTGTTTTGTAAACCCACATACATAATGCAGTATTCCCACATTTTCTTTGATTTTCTTTTAAAAAATGAAAAATAAATGCATGATTTGGCTCTAATACCAATTGAAGAAATTGAATTCCTCGCAGAAGCGTGTGAATGCCGTAAAATTGGATTTTAATTTCAAAATCACCAAAATATAGAGAAGAAAACAAACTAAACATTATAAACAAAGCATGTTTTTGGCGATGAAGAAGGGAAAAGAAGATACTAACCCTTGGAGACTCTCTTCTTGGTGTTTCTTCTCCAAGTTATGAACAACCTCAAACTTATCTGCTTCGAACTTTTTCCTCTCGAACTCAACGGACAAGAAGAATACAGGACACCACCACTTGAGCTTCCTTGCTATTCTCTAACATGGAATTAATATTAAATCAAAATTCAACAAATATATATATATATAAAGCTAATTAATCTCATTAATTAATTATAAACTTAATTAAATATCACATGTTTAATTAAACATGTATTCAAATCATATTCAAATGCATATCTCTCTCATGATCTATAGTTTCAATCTGAATCGCATTCATATTAATTTTAACCTATAGAATTTATATGAATCATATTCATACAATTAATATTTGAATCTTATTCAAATATGTTACTTTAATATAATATATTAATTATAAATCATATTTATAATTAGCTATATATATAATGTATCAATACACATTATACTAATTTGAATCTAAATCATATTTACATTTAACTATGTATTATAATGTACCAATATACGTTATGCTTTATATTAATCACATTAATATAAAATTCCCTTAAATAATTTGAATAATGGAGTTTATTCCAATACCATTTATTTCTATTTTACCCTTAGTGAGCTGGCAAGGGAACCTAATAAACCTACAGATTAGAAGTTCAATGATACGAGATTAATTAATTAATCTAATTAATTAGTCAATATTCATTAACTGCCGATCACTCCACTAAAGACCGACAACTACACTCTTTGCACTGTAAATATATTTCTGTGTCCGTGGATATAATTAATCAACATCAAATTGATTCTTCACAAATTGCTCATAACTACAACTAGGTCAAATTGTCGTTTACCCCTGTAGTTAGATTTAACTCCTTAAATACCACTAATTCCACTAATTCTTCTAATGAATAATTAGTTATAATTCACTACAAACTAGACCCCTCTCTAGCTAGTGAGAGGGTGAGGCTTCTCATTATTCAAGACCCAGAATCAGCCTTTAAGAGAGCAATTTATCTACTTTCTCTTAGAATGAGAATGAGCAAATTTCATCTTGTGTAGCTGTGTTCCCAGCTCCCCACTCAGAGAAATCCCCAAAATGGTAAGTATATCGAGTCAGTGAATTTGACCACTCTCACCCATACAGATCAAAGGATTGTCTTCATAGGCAAGAGTTCACAACTCGCTCAGGATTAAAGTTAAGTTACCTATAGTCATCCTAGTGAAACGTAAGTCTTTTCAAGTAACGACGTTATAAAGAAAGACTAATAGTTCCGCGGCATAGTTTTACGCAAACTTTTTGTATAGGATACTCTCAATCACATGTCTCTACATGAATGATTAGATCAAATCGTTTGTAACACTTTACAACCATTGTAACATTTACAAAATTGGTTGCATCCATAGTGTCACCAGGATAAGACACCCAACTTTATCCATATACCACAAACCATTAAACATGATCTACTTGTATGTCAACCACATATATGTTTAAGTTACATTAAATAACCTCAGATTTTGTTTATTGGATTGATTTATACAATTTTAAATGTCAAATAAAATAACTTATTATTTTATTAAATAAATAAATTTCGTCTATACATTACAAACCATGAGATTTAGGGTATAATCCCCAACACTCTCATCCAAAATGGTCCAAAGCCTTCCACCTGTTCCTACCTCAAACAGACGATATTGTATTAGCAGAAAAAAAAAATGATACCAAGTCACCTCAATCTCCTGACATTATCAGAACAGATGAACCGTCGTCTCCACCTCACTAAAACACAAAGGACATCACGTGTCCACCATAATCCCCTTATGCACCAGATTCGCTCTCGTGGGAATAATTTCATTAAAAAATCCTCCGACAAACGATTTTCACTTTAGGAGGTAATAGATACCTCCACACCCATTTCCAGAAAGACTCTACTAATTTGAGATTCGATGTGGGCCTCCCTGGCTCACACTATCCAAAGCCAACCAAAGCTTATACGCACTTTTGATCGTAAATAACACCTTCTTCTCAAACGTCCAATATACCTCATCATTCTATTACAGACCATTCAAGGGGGTCATCCATTAATTAAAGATAAGTGCCCTATTAATTTTTTAAAGCTAATTTTTTTAGTATTTAAAGTTTGATTTAATTTTTGGTAGTGAAAAGTGAATAACAAAAAAAAAAATATATTATAGATAAATGTAATGTTTATAAGTTTAATTGGTTTTTGAAAATTAATCTTATAAATACTACTTCTGTCCTTAAGTTTTTACATTCTGTTAACACATTTTTGCTAACGTTTTAAAAATCAAGCCACTATTTGAAAAATAATGTCCTATTTGAGAATGATTTTATATTTAGTTTTAAGTTGTTTAAATTTATGCTTGTTTCCTCTCCAATCTCTTTATTAAAAAAATATCGATGTCATTTGTGAATTAAGGGACAATAGTAAAGTTTGATCTAACTACCTACCATATGAGCTTAATAGAAAAAATCAACTCAAATTCTAGAGACCATTTTTTTAATAAAAAAAATCAATTGAAGAAACTATATTTTAAAATTATAAGGACCAAATTAAAATTTTGGTTAAGTTATAAATGTAGTATGAGACGTTGAACTAGTTTTAAATTTTACTGATATGCTTAGGGTTGGCAATGGGGTCGAGACAGGGGGGAGGGGGGAGGACTCCTCATCCCCGTCCCCGCAAGGGGTATTTTCCCCTATCCCTGCCCCCGTCCCTATCAATTGAAGGTGAGGACGGGGACAGGGTTTCCTATGGGGACCCATCCATGTTTTTTTTAATATATATAAATATATAAATATTTGTAATTAATATATATAATTTAATCGGGGATGGGTGGGGATATCCTCCCCATCCCCGATCAGGGACTCAGTTAGAATCCCCAGTTTGCCAACCCTAGATATGCTATACACAAATTTCAAAACTTAGGACCAAAATAATTATAACTAATATGAAATTAATTCTTTTCTTTTAATTCAATATACTTTCTTTTTTGTTGAATCATGTTGGTACAAACTTGAATGTACGATATTTAGATCAAAGATATAATATTTTTATAGTGTGATGAATTTGATTAATAATTAAAGATATATAAATAGAAAACATAAATGATAGAAAATCAACATAGAGATTTACATAGATTGACAATGTATTAGAGGAAGAAAGGTAAGTTGCGATATATTAGAGGAAGAGAGGTAAGTTGTGATATATTATTTTAAATATTAAATTTTGAACAAATTAGTTATATAGCTAAAACCAACCAAATTTAATTATTTTGTGCCACTTTCATAATGATTTTAGTCACGTTGATAACTATTTGATTTTTAAAAATTATCTTTATTTTTCACCATCACTTTACTATTCTCAAATACATATTTGAAATTTTAACCAAATTAAAAAAAAAAAAAAACTAAACCTAAATTTCAGACTTCGTTTGGATTTTGAAAACACCTAAATATAGGATTGGGACAAACATTATATTTTAGGACATACTAAACTATCGTTGAGCTAAATTTATTTTAGCATTACAAGAGGAACAAAGAAAAATATTGCCTTTATCACAATAATCACAGTTATCTCACTAGGGAATGCATACGACTCAAGGAAGATAGAGGCACTAATTAAAAAATAGATTTTTGAAAGAATACGTAGGTGAAGACAACATGTGGCAAAGTCCAACCAATAGGGAGCCAAGGTCCAACCATGGTAATTGATCATTAGAAATAAGAAATTCTCCTCTTAGAGAGATCTATACTATCATTTGAAGGACTAACAGGTAGAGATTCAAGTCAAAATGCAAGGCTAGTGCACGACAAGCAAGGAACCACAAGAAGGACTAGGAGTAATTAATTCAATAGTAAGTAAAGACTATTGGGTTTTACACCCTAAAGCTCGTAGATAGTAAATGTAATTAATTGACTGTCATCAATAAAGAGTTATCAATGTCATTTCAATAAATGTTGTTGATTATGTTACGTCATCAATAAAGAGTTATCAATGTTCAATAGATGTTATTGATTGTGTTATATTTTATTTTGTCTTGATAACCCCAAATCCAATAAACTAACATCTAAGGTTATCTTATGAGTCTTGAACAGTATGTGGAATGGATCAATGTGCAAGATCCAGCCTAAAGGGTGTATAATATAGGGATAAGGTTGGGTACCGTATTTTGGTAACACTATGGATACAACTCACTTTGTATTTGATACAAACACAATGATATAACGCATTCGTGTAAATGACATGCGAGTAGGGATATCCTATGCAATGAGTTTTCATAAGACAAAATCGCGAAATAGTAACCACTAGATGTAACACTGTTGACTAGTTAAGTTTCTATTTCAATAGGATGATCTAGGCAACTTAGTCTTAATCTTGAGTGTATTATGAACTTCTGTTCACAAGGATTGTCCTTTGATCTGTATGGGTGACAGTGGCCTGTTCCCCGACTCAATAAGCCTACCATTTTGGGGACAAGAATGAGTGGGGAGCTGGGAACATAATATTACAAGATGGAATTCATTCCTTCCTGACTTTAGGGTAAGTAGATGAGTGTTCCCTTAAGTGGTGTCTTCGGGACTTGAACAAAGGGTCATACCTTCTCACGGCCCGAGAAGGTTTCTGTTTAATGGTTGGATCATAAACAGGTTCTTCATTAGAGGAGTACTGGTACTTAAGAATACAGAGGTAACCTAAGGGTAAAATGGTAATTTGACCCAATTGGTACTACGAATACTCGTGAATGACTAACTTGTTGTTATTGGTCTATATTCATGGACCTAAATATATATCTACAACGAGAAGAGTGTAGTTGCAGGTCTTTGGTGAAGTGTACCCGCAGTTAATAAATATTGATTAATTTGGTTAATGAGTTTAGCCAATTAATCTTATATCTTTGAAGTTTCTGATCTGTAGGTTCTTAAGATCCCTTTATTAGCTCACTAAAGGATATTAATGAGGAATGATTTGAATTGTTCAAATAAATTGAGGAAATTGTATATAGATGTAATTAATATATAATTAATTATAGATGCGATCTATAATTCAAATTATGTAAAAAATATATATTTGAATGAGATTCAAATATGAGATTTATATGAATTGGATTCTTAAAGAGATGTATATATATAAATATGTGATATTTATATGTTAATTAACTCTATATTAAATATGATTTAATTAATTAACTCTATATTAAATATGATTTAATATAGTTACTTAATTTATTCATTAATAGTTAATTAATTGATTAACTAATGACAGAGAGGTGGAAGAATGTAAACATGTGATGTTTATATATATATTAATTAATTAGCTATATATATTAAATTAGATTTAATATATGGTTATTTATTAATGAGCCAATTAATTAAATAATGAGTTATATAATTAATTGGCATCAAGGATAAAAAGGGAATTACTTGGAGAAAGGATAAACTCTTCTCCATATATAATCATCTTATTAGCCCACTTAGGGAAAGAATTGATTTGGTGAAATAAAAACCCTAGCCTCCACAAATTAATTATTCTCTACACTCTCTACAATCTCTCTACCTCTTCCCCTTCCAAGGGCTGGAGACCACTAATCTAACTCTTGGAATTCCTAGTGAATAACAAGGTATCCTTATGGTAGTGTCGATGATTGTTGAGAAGACGTTCTTGTGGAGATCAAGAGGAATTTCGAGAGGCTCGAAAGTCTACAAAGGTAAGAATCGTTCTTCCCTTTTGCTACTCCTTCATAAAGTATGTTGTAAAACAATATGTATGATGTTTATCCTTTTATTATATGTTTTGCTTGCTGTTTTTATTCCTTATAAAATGGAAAAACCAAATGTAAGGCAATCTTAACGCTTCCGCTCGAGATTCAATCCCCCTACAATTGGTATCAAAGTCAATTTCTTGTATTTTGATTTTTTATATTTTGGAAACAAAAATTAGTATAGAAAGATGGGTTTATAATCTACATTTTGAATGAAGATTTGCAATATTTGATGTTTACAAATTTTGGTACTTAGCTTTACATTTTAATTCGATTAAAATGTAAAAGCTCGTTGTTTTGGGTATTTATGTTTTGTTATCAAGTCTGTAAGTCCATGTCAATCTAGGAGCAAGTGTTGCTGAAGAGATCGGTGAGAAAACGAAGTTTTTCGGTCCAAGTTTGAGACAAAACGAAGCAAAATGGAGCATTTTGGACTGCAGTGTCATAATGCTTAATGGTCCAAGGAGAGACGAACGTTCAACTATAGCATTGCAACACTCTGAACTTTTCGGGCGTGTGCAAGTATCCGACGATCGTGGGTTCGAGTCTCCATTCTGTGTTTGCAAATGTTTTTCTTTTATTATATAATTTTATTTATTTTTATTAATTAAATTAATATGAAGTATTTAATTAATTTTTAGGGTACCAAATTTTGGTCCAATATTAGCTATTTTAATTTATTATGCATTAAATGTATGTTTAAATTAATGTTTGAATTTATATTACATAATGTATGTCGTATAGATTCAAAATCCCACCTTATGATAAATATATTCATGCATCATGATTAAATATAAGTGTTGTACTTTATGGATGCCTGATTTTACTAGCATGCTTATGCATCATAATATAAGTGTTGTATTATTTTGATGTATGATTAATTAAGCATGTTCATACAACATATAAAGTTATAAATATTATAATGTATGGTGGAATGAAGAATATGTTTGTTTATTTTTCATGGATGGAAAATATAAATATTATATCTTTCCAACGAAAATGAATCTTGCATTGAGCATGACATCATTAGATAAATATATGTGTTATATTTGATCAAAGCCATTACATGCAAATTATAGGTTTTAATATAACATTAAAATATAAGTGCTATATGTTTAATGGGATAGATTGATACCTATAATCAAGAGTTGCATGCAAACATAGGTCCATTTTTTTAAAATGGTTTTAAAATTAATTCACCTAGACCTATATTAGAAGTATTTCTAATGAGATTAGAAACATGTTAATCTTTTAATTTGTTTTAATAGGATTAAAATGAACTCCATTAAAATGTTAAATTTATAGAATAATTGTCCTTTGTTTAAGGAACGTTCTGTCTAGGCGGGGGTATTTAAACTGGTGAAACAGAACACCTCTACCTGGGAACTGACCTGAAAGGTGAACTGGACAAATATTTTATAAGCATGCAATAGGTGATTGCTTTTATTAAAGAGTTTAATAAATGAAATCAAGTATTATTATAACATTCAATATGAGTGTTATATTAAGCAAATTAAGAATAACTTAGATAGATTCATTAGTCGGAGTTCAACTAAGTATAATAAAATCCTGAAAATTGTATAATACTTTAATGGCAGAAAATGGTATATGGGATATATCAATATTTAGCTCTCACGTCCTTAAAAGTTTACTCTGTGAGATCCATGTCCAGTTTCGTGTCACCCTAGATGCAGCCTCCCTTCGGAAGTTGCATGGGTTAATATCAAGGTGAATAAGGAAAGTATTCATAATAAGTGGGAGAAGGACGTGTGTCAAGGAATCCTACAACCTCCTCCATTAGGTTGCACTGTGAGAGTCCTATGGTCTGCCTGCGTGTCATGTTGGAGTGACCATCCCTTTGGAGGGTCTGATCATAGGATTCGGAACAACGTAAACTTCAGTAATGGATAGGGTTTCTTAGGTTAATCTTTAACAGTTGTCTTTCCTTACGGTAGCTTGTTGAAGCGTACCTCTAGGATCTGAAAATGGTAGGATCGCACTTACGGGATGAATTAAGTTAGTCAATGAATCCTTGACCAAACAAAAGTAGCTAAAAACTATATGAATAAGAGTTATTCTAGTATTAGTGATTAACTGAGATTGTCTCAATTCAGGGGAAGAGTAGCTGATCACCTTCGTCGCTATTGCCCTAAACCTTTGAAGTATCGCTATCGAAACTAAATCAATAATTTAATTGGGGTTCTTTTATTACTTGTTTTTGCTAAATTGATTGGATACTTGTTTTGTAATAATGGGTTAAGATAAATATAACTAATACGATCAATTGTTCGTTATACATTTCAGCATGTCTTTCACAATCATTTCCTTTCTTAAGAACGAAAAATTAACCATTGAAAATTATGCAACATGAAAATATAACTTGAATATGATTATAGTTATAGATGATCTACGATTCATCTTAAGGAAGGAGTGTCCTCCAGTACTCGCTCGTAATGCATTCTAAGAAATAAAGGATGCTTATGACCACTAGATGAAGGCCAATGACAAGGCCCGAGTCTATATCTTGGCAATTCTGTCTAACATTTTTACCAAGAAATACAAGGCCATGATCACTGCACGTCAGGTCATAGAGTCCCTCCAGAAGATGTTTGGGGAACCTTCCTCTTAGATCTGGCACGAGGCCTTCAAGTACGTTTCTAGTGTTGCACTGAGGTAGGAAGACCAATTAGTTAGGAAACATGTTCTCGATCTGATATTCCACTTCAATGTTGTCAAGACGAATAGTACGGTCATCGACGAGCAGAGTCAAATGTCCTTTATTTTAGAATCTCTCCCGAAGAGTTTTCTTTAATTTCGCAGTAATGTGATTATGAATAAAATAGAGCACACCATAACTACCCTTCTGAATGAGTTACAAACTTATCAGTCTTTTATGAAAAGTAAAGGACCGGTGGAAGGAGAGGTAAACGTTGCACATTCCAAAAAGTTCCATAAGGGTTCGTCCTCTGGTACTAAGTCTATTCCATTATCTTCTAGTTTTAAGAAGATCCAGAAAAATAAAGGAGGGAAGGAGAAGACCCCCGCTACTGGGAAAGACAAGAGCAAAGCCAAGGTGGCTGACAAGGGCAAAAACTCCCACTGCAATATGGATGGTCACTGGAAATGCAATTGCCCCAAGTACCTCGTTGAGAAGAAGAAAGAGAATGAAGGTAAATATGATTGACTGGTTCTAGAAACTCGTTTAGTGGAATATGACCATAATGCCTGGATACTTGATTCGGGAGCCACTAATCCCGTTTGTTCTTCTTTATAGAGAATTAGTTTCTTCCAACAACTCGAGGAGGGTGAAATGATGCTCAAGGTTGGAACAGAAAAAGCCATTTCAGCTTGTGCAATGGGAGCTGCTAAGTTATTTTTTTAAAAAATAGATACCTGTTTCTGGAAAACTTATAAATAGTTCCTAAAATTAAGAGGAACCTTGTATTTATTTCTTGTTTAATTGAACAACCATATTCTGTTTCTTTTTCATTCAATGAAGCGTTCATTATGGAAAATGGTGTCACAATTTGTTTAGCTAAACTAGAAGACAACTTATATGTATTAAGACCAATTGAATCAAAAGCACTTTTAAACCATGAGATATTTAAAACTACGAATACTCAAACTAAAAGGCAAAAAATTTCTCCAAGTAACAATAATACCTATCTTTGGCATTTGAGATTAGGTCACATAAATCTCAATAGGATCGAGAGACTGGTAAAGAGTGGACTTCTAAGCGAGTTAGAAGATGATTCATTACCTCCATGTGAATCATGTCTTAAAGGAAAAAATGACCAAAAAATCTTTTAGTAGAAAAAGTTTTAGAGCCAAAGAGCCCTTAAAGCTCATACATTCAGACCTTTGTGGTCCGATGAATGTAAAAGCTTGAAGAGAGAACGAATACTTCATCTCTTTCATAGATGATTATTTGAGGTATGGTTACTTATACCTAATGGGACATAAGTCTGAAGCCTTTGAAAAGTTCATGGAGTACAAGATGGAAGTCGAAAACGTGTTAGGTAAAATGATTAAAACACTTCGATCTAATCGGGATGAAGAGTACAAGGATTTATAATTCCAAGACTATATGATAGAACATGGAATTTAATCCCAACTCTCGCACCTAATACACCTTAGCAGAATAGTGTATCGAAAAGGAGAAATAGAACCTTGTTAGACATAGTTCGTTATATGATGAGGTATGCCCAATTGCCTAGCTCATTTTGGGGGTATGCAGTAGAGACTGTAGTTCACATCTTGAATAATGTTCCCTTGAAAAGTGTTTCTAAAACGTCGTACAAGTTATGAAGGGGGCATAAACCTAGTTTAGGTTACATCAAAATCTGGGATTGTCCTACACACGTGCTAGTGAAAAATTCTAAGAAGTTAGAACTTCGTTCAAGGTTATGCCAACTCGTTGGTTACTCTAAGGAAACGAGAGGTGGCCTGTTCTACGATCCTTAAGAAAATAAGGTTTTTTGTATCGACAAATGCTACATTCTTGGAGGAAGAGCACATGAAAGATCATAAACCATGGAGCAAATTAGTATTAAATGAAGTTACTAAAGAATCTACAAGGGTTGTTGATGCAGTTGGTCCTTCACCAAGAGTTAATGAAAAAACCAGTACTTCAAGTCAGTCTCGTCCTTCTCAATCATTGAGAATGCCTCGACACAGTGGGAGGGTCGTATCACAACTTGACCATTACTTGGGTTTAACTGAAACTCAAGTTGTCATACCAGATGATGGTGTTGAGTTTCCATTGTTCTATAAACAAGCAATGAATGACGTAGACAAGGACCAATGGGTCAAAGTCATGGACCTTGAAACGGAGTTTATGTACTCTAATTCAGTATAGGAGCTTGTAGATCTACCTGGAGGGGTTAAACACATAGGGTATAAATGGATCTATAAAATAAAGAGAGTTGCAGTTGGGAAGGTACAGACCTTCAAAACTAGACTTGTAGCAAAGAGTTATACTAAGAGGAAAGGGGTTGACTATGAGGAAACTTTTTTCCCTGTTTCTATTCTTAAGTCTATAAGAATTCTCTTATCCATAGCCACATATTATTACTATGAAACATGACAAATGGATGTCAAGACTGCCTTTTTGAATGGCAACCCTGAAGAGATTATCTTTATGTCTCAGCTCGAGGTGTTTGTAGCCCAAGGTTAGGAGCAAAAAGTTTGCAAGTTGAATCAATCAATTTATGGGTTGAAGCAGGTATCCACATCTTAGAACATTATATTTGATACTGCGATCAAATTTTTTGTTTTGATCAAAAGTTGATGAACCTTGTGTCTACAAGGAAATAATCAACCATAAAGTAGCTCATCAATCGTATAATAGCTTTCTTAGTACTTTATGTGGATGGAATCCTACTCATTGGGAATGATGTAGGGTACCTCACTGATATTAAAAATTTGCTACAAGCTCAATTCCAAATGAAAGATTAGAGAGAGGCGCATTATGTACTTGGAATCCAAATTATCAGGGATTGCAAGAACAAAACGTTGGCCTTATCTCAAACAACTTATATCAAGAAAAAGTTGACTTGATATTCAATGCAGAACTCTAAGAAGGGTTTATTACCATTTAGGCATAAGGTTCACTTGTCTAAGGAACAGTGTCTTATGACACCTCAAGAAGTTGAGATTATGAGACGTATTCCCTATGCCTCAACTTTAGGCAACTTAATGTATGCTCTGCTTTGCACTAGGCCAGACATTTGTTATGTAGTGGGTGAAGGGATCGAATCCCACAATAGAAGAATTTATGTGAGAATGTCTTGCATCCAACAATTCAATTTTTACATAAACAAATTCATTATACTGAAACAGAATATAAACATGTAAATTAGCATACTTTCAGACAGATTAGAACTATTCTTACTTTTGTAGATTCCTGAGCTTCATGAACAATCCTCTCGAATTTCTAACGAACGACTTCTCCAACGATCTTAATCATGAGCTATTTCTTGAACAATCTTGAACACTACCATGAGAGTAACCTCGTTATTCTCTAGGATTCCAGTAGAGGGATAGATGGTATCCAACTATTGGGAGAGGGAAAAGAAGAGAAGAAAAGAATTTTGGAGAGTAGAGAGGATTCTCTTTGTGACTTATGAAAAATTTTGTACAATAACACTTGTGTATTGTGTATTGTTAATGTCTGTCTAGTATCTTCCAAAGGGGTCATAGGGAGACCTTTATATAAAGAAAGGCCAAACCCTTTTCCTAGTCGTTCTCCTAATCCTTTTCCTATTTCCAATTTTCACAATTAATTAATTAATTAACACATATTTAATTAATTAGCCTAATTAATTAAATAACACTAGCTCAATAAATAAATAACACTTATTTAATTAATTAGCACAATTAAATAACACTTATTTAATTTAATTTACACATTAGTTAAATAACTATTTATACATTAAATCTAATTTAATATATATAAATTAAATTATCATAAACATCGTATATATGTGTGCAATACCTCTCTATTAATTAATTCTTTGTGAATCTAATTCACTTGAATTAATTAATTGAATCTTATTCAAATATTACTTTCCAATTTAATTTGAATTATAGATCATATCCATAATCAATTATATATTAATCACATTAATATATGGTTTCCTCAAATTAATTTGAACAATTCAAATCATCCCTCTTAAATATCCTCTAGTGAGCTAACAAGGGAACCTAGTGGACCTGTCAATCTGAAGCTCCAACGATATGAGATTAATTGGCTAAACTCATTAACCAAGTTAATCAATATTCGTTAACTATTGGTACACTCTACTAAAGACCCATAATTGGACTCTTCTCACTATAGATATATTTCTGTGTCCACAGATATAGACCAATAACATCAAGTTGGTCCTTCACGAGTGTTCGTAACTTTAACTGGGTTAAATTAATGTTTTACCCTTGGGTTACCTCTAATTCCTTAAGTACCAGTGCTTCTCTAATGAACAACCTGTTTATGGTCCAACCAATAAACTGAAATCCCTCTCAGGCCAATGAGAGGGTAAGGCTCTTTATGTTGGGATTGGTGTCCTAATTCTCCTGGTAGTCTCGTAGTTTGTAAACACTCTGTAAACATATTGTTATTAATAAAATAAGTGCTATTATTTTATAAGCTTTTACTCAATCCAATAAACTAAGATCTGATGTTATTTTCTATAACTTAAGCATGTATGTAGAGACATACAAGTGGATCATGCCTTAAGTAGTAACCTAAATGGTCTGTAGTATAAGGATAAAGGACTTATCCTGATAACACTACAGATACGACCCGCTTTGTAGATATTACAAGTGTTGTAAAGTGCTACAAATGGTTTGATCCTGACCATTCACGTGGAGATATACGAGCGAGGCATCCTATATAAAAAGTTTGTATAAGACCAGACCACGAGATGATTAGTCTCTTTATATAACGCCATTGATAATTAAGACTTACATTTCACTAAGATGACCATAGGTGACATGACCTTAATCCTGAGTGAGTTTGGAACTTCTGCTCATGAGGGCGGTCCTTTGATTTGTATGGGTGAGAGTGGCAAGATTACCAACTCAACAAATCTACCATTTTAGGGATTCGTCTGATTGGAAAGCTAGGAACTCAGCTACACAAGACGAAATTCACTCATTCCCCGAAGTAGGGGTAAGTAGATAAATTTCTCCCTTAAGGACTGATTCCGGGTCTTGAACATAGTGGCCACACACTCTCTCTTAGGAAGAGAGGACTCAGTCATAGTAGGGCTATGACTTATTGTTTATTAGAGGAATATGTGATACTTAAGAAGATAGATGTAACTATAGGGGCAAAACAGTAAATTGGCCCAACTGTACTTACGATCGATTTATGAAAGGTCATCGCATTGTTGATTGGTTATATCTAATGGACATAGAAATATATTTGTAGTGCGAAGAGTGCAATTGTCGGTCTTTAATGAAGTGTCCAACAGTTAACGGATGGTGGATCTTGTGATTAAAGAATTTAGTCAGTTATTCACGTACCGTTGGAGCTTCAAGCTGTATGTCCATAAGGTCCCCTTGGTAGCTCAATGGGTTCATGTTGAGAATCAGAATGTTGGTTTGAAGTGTTCAAATTAACAAGAGAAAATTTGATTATATGTGATATAATTAAATTTATTCAATTATGTGTGATATAATTGATATGATGTATTAGATACATTAATTGGAGGAATTAATATAAATATGTTTTATATTAAATACCATACAAAAGGAAAAGAACTATGGTTTATATGTTTCATATGATGAAATATTAAAATTATAGGTTATAAATATAATATGATAAGTTGGTTATCATATTTATTTATAATATATTAATTATCTGATAATTATTTAATGTTTTTCTTTAATAACCAACTTGAGTGGGAAGTTATACACTATTATGGTAACTGTGAGATAAAAGGAAAATAGTTTTTCAAAATCAGAAGATGATTCATTTTGTGTTGTTTGACAAAAGAATTAACTATCGAGTAAAAGCGTTTTACTAAACAATAGTGTCTCACAGCCTAAACGATCAAGTATCGAGTTTACTATACGATAATTACTCGGTACTACATGATCGAGTAGCAAAGTTTATATGATAAACTTCTTCTTACTAAACGATAGAGTATCTAGTCTATACGATAGACTTCATCCATCTCCCACTTACTCGATCGTCTATCTCCTTCACTCCTCTATCGAAAGTTACACAAAGCCCACAACTCCTGGATTCTCATACCGAGAATAGCAAGGTAACTCTGATGGTGGTGTTCTAGTTCCATTCGAGGTTCGAGGGTCGAGTTGAACTCGATTGTGATCGAGGTTCATCCAGTCGTTCGTTGAGATCGAGTTCTGATCGTTGTGTTCGAGTTCATGATGTTGAACGAGTTGCTAAACGATCGAGGGATACTTGAAAAAAGGTTTTTCAAAGGTTTGAGTTGCTAAACTATCCCTTGTTTTTTCATTTAAAGAAGCATGTTGTAATTTATAGCATATGCATATTGTTTTTGTTTAGACTGTAATTGTTTGAGTTCTTTCTCAATGAGATTTGGAACGATCCGTTTTCGCTCATTGGATCTCTATGTTTTGAGTTTCCTTTACTTTAATCAAGTCTAGAGACACTACTTAAGGGAACACTCATCTACTTACCCTTAAGATGTAAAGGAGTGAATTCCATCTTTTATTATTATGTTTCCAACTCCTTGCTCGATCTTGTCCCCAAAATGGTAGGCATATTGGGTCGATGAACTGGCCACCTTCATCCATACAAATAAACGAACAATCCCTCGTGAACAAGAGTTCATAATATACTCAGGATTAAGACTAAGTTGCCTAGGTCATCCTATTGAAATAGGAAGCTAAATAGTTAATGGTGTTAAATCTAGTGGTTACTATTTCATAGTCCAGTCTTATGCAAACTCATTGCATATGATACCCCCATTTGCATGTCAACTACATGAATGCGTTGGATAATTGCGTTTGTATCAAATAAAAAGTGGGAATTATCCATAGTATTACCAAGATAAGGTTGTTAGGATTTGTGTCCTAATTCTCCCGGAGTCTCGTAGTTTGTAAACAGTTTGTACACACATTGTTATTAATAAAATAAGAGTTATTTTATTTGCATTAACTCATATTCAATAAACTAAGATTCGTGGTTATTTCATGTAAACTTAAGCATGTATGTGAGACATACAAGTGGATCATGCCTTAAGTAATAACCTAAATGGTCTGTAGTATAAAGATAAAGGAAAGATACCTTATCCTAGTGACACTATGGATACAACCCGCTTTGTAGATAGTTGTAAGTATTGTAACGTGCTACAAATGGTATGATCCTGACTATTCATGTGTGGGGGTGTCCTATACAAAGAGTTTGTATAAGACCAGACCACGAGATAATTAGTCTCCTTATATAACGCCGTTGATAATTGAGACTTACGTTTCACTAAAACGACCATAGTTAACATGACCTTAATCTTGAGTGTTTTGGGAACTCCTGCCTATGAGGCTGGTCCTTTGATTAGTATGGGTGACAATGGCTAGATTGCTAACTCAATAAGCCTACCTTTTTGGAAATTTGTCTGATTGGGAAACTGGGAACTAAGTTACACAAGACGAAATTCACTCTTTCCCCAAAGTAGGGGTAAATAGATAGATTACTCCCTTAAGGGCTGATTCCGGGTCTTGAACATAGTGGCCACACCCTTTCTTTGGAAGAGAGGACTCAGTCATAGTAGGACTATGACTTATTGTTCATTAAAGAAATTAGTGGTACTTAAGGAGTTAGATGTAACTACAGAGGCAAAACAGTAAATTGGTCTAGTTGTACTTACGAGCGATTTGTGAAGGGTTATCGCATTGTTGATTGGTTATATGAACACAGAAATATATCTATAGTGAAAAGAGTGTAATTATCGGTCTTTAGTGGAGTTTCCGGTAGTTAGCGGATAGTGGATCTCATGACTAAAGAACTTAGTCAGTTATTCATGTACCGGTCGAGCTTCAAGCTATAAGTCCATAAGGTCCCCTTGGTAGCTCAATGGGTTTAAGTTGAGAATCATATTTTAGGGTTAGTTTGAAGTATTCAAATTAACAAGAGGAAATTTAATTATATGTGATATAATTGGTATGATGAATGGAATACATCATTTGGAGGAATTAATATAATTATGATTTATATCAAGTACCATAAAGTAGAAAAAGAACAATGGTTTGTATGTTTCATATAATGAAATATTAAAACTATAGGCTATAAATATAATGTGATAAGTTGGTTATCATATTTATTTATAATATATTAATTATATGATAATTAATTCTTTTTCTCTAATAACCGATTGAGTGGGGGGTTATAGGAAGTTTTATGGTAACCGTGAGATAAAAGGAAAATTGTTTTCCGAATTTTAGAAATTGCTTCATTCAGAAAGTACTCACGGAAATAAGCTATCAAGTAAAAATGTTTTACTAAGCGATAGTGTTGATAGAGACTAAACGATCGTGTAGTGTTGACTATACGATAGTAATTCAGCTGATCGTTGCTACACGATTGAGTAGCAAAGTCTATGCGATAGGCTTCAATTTACTAAACGATCGAGCACATCGTCTATACGATAGACCATCTTCTTATCTCCCACTTGCTCGATTGTCTACTCGATCTGAATGGAATTTGGAACGATCCCTTCCGCTACTCATGGAAATCCCCATGTTTTATTTCCTTCAAAGGTATCCAACCTTATCCCTATACCATAGACCCTTTAACCTGTATCTTGAACATTGATCCCTGTATGTCTCCACATACAATTCAAGACTCATAAGGCAACCTTGGATGTTAGTTTATTGGATTTAGGGTAATTAAGACAAAATAAACAAACAACAAAAACAATAACATTTATTGAATTAAATTTATAACTCTTTATTGATGACGGTCAATTGATAACGTTTACTATCTTCGAGTTTTAGGGCATAAAACCCAATAGTGGGAATAGTCAGTAGGTACCAGTCCAAACCAGGATTAGACCACTAGACAATGGTTAAGAATATCCTCAAGTATCTTAGAAGAACGAGGGACTACAAGTTGGTGTATGGGCATAAGGATTTGATCCTTACTGGATAAACCGACTCTGATTTCCAAACTAACAAGGATTCTAGGAAATCCACGTCAGGATCAATGTTTATCCTAAACGGGGGAGTTGTAGTGTGGTGTAGCATCAAGCAAGGATGCATTGCAGACTCCACAATGAAGGTGGAATATGTAGCAGCTTGAAAAGCAGCAAAAGAAGCAGTTTTGTTTAGGAAGTTCTTAAGTGATTTGGAAGTTGTTCCAAACATGAATTTCTCCATTATCTTATATTGTGACAATAGTAGGGGCAGTAGCCAAATATAAAGAACCTCACAGTGACAAATAAGAAAAACATATTGAAAGGAAGTATCATTAGATATGGGAGATTGTGCAACGAGGAGATGTGATCGTCATAAAGATCGCTTCAAAGCATAACATTGTTGATCCATTTACGAAGGTTCTCTTGGACAAAGTGTTCGAGAGTCATCTAGAGAGTCTAGGTCTGCAAGACATGTACATTGTGTAATCTAGTGTAAGTGAGAGATATCCAATGGGTATATGGATGCCCTAGTTTATTGTGTTTATTTACCATTCTTGTTGCTTTGGATAGTGATACTATATACATTCCACTGACTAGAGTTTAGTTCAAGTGGGAGTTTGTTGGGTTTATGCTCTAAAACTCATAGATAGTAAATGTAGTTAATTAATCGTCATCAATAAAGAGTTATTGATGTTATTTAAATAAATTGTATTGATTATATTACGTCATTAATAAAGAGTTATCGATGTCATTTCATAAATTTTATTGATTGTGATATATTTTATTTTGTCTTGATAACCCTAAATCCAATAAACTAACATCCAAGGTTGTTTTATAAGTCTTGAACAATATGTGGAGACATATAGGGATCAATATTCAAGATACAACCTAAAGGGCAGTATAGGAATAAGGTCGGGTACCTTATTCTAGTGACACTATGGATACGACTCATTTTGTATTCGATACAAACACAATTATCCAACACCTTCGTGTAAGTGACATACGAGTGGGGGTATCCTATGCAATGAGTTTTCATAAGATCAGACCACGAAATAGTAATTACTAGATGTAACATTGTTGACTAGCTAAGTTTCTATTTAAATAGGATGACCTAGGCAACTCAATCTTAATCCTGGGTGTATTATGAACTTCTGTTCACAAGGGATTGTCCTTTTCTTTATATGGGTGAGAGTGGCTAGTTTGCCAACTCAATAAGCCTACCATTTTGGGGACAAGACTAAGTGGGGAGCTAGAAACATAATATTACAAGATGGAATTCATTCCTTCCCGACTTTAGGGTAAGTAGATGAGTGTTCCCTTAAGTGGTGTCCAACCCTCTCACTGACTCGAGAAAGGTTTCTGTTTAATGGTTGGACCACAAACAGGTTGTTCATTAGAGAAGCACTGGTACTTAAGGATATAGAGGTAACCCAAGGGTAAAATGGTAATTTGACCCCGTTGGTGTTACAAACATTCGTGAAGGACTAACTTGCTGTTATTGGTCTATATTTGTGGACACAAAAATATATCTACAGTGAGAAGAGTGCAGTTGTGGGTCTTTGGTAGAGTGTACTAACAGTTTATGAATATTGATTAATTTGGTTAATGAGTTTAGCCAATTAATCTCATATCATTGTGGACTGTGGCTGGCTTCATATTTTCTTAATAAGCACTTCAAAGAAACAAATTGTTAATAGCCACTCGATGGCTTTTGTGCACTTACTAAATTCGTGGGATTCACGACGACATCAAATTGTTTCAAATAATTGAAGTAATTGGCTGAAGCTAAAGGACAGCGATGGGGCCTAGTAGTTTCTATAAAACGATAGCTTGAATTGAATATCATTTGTGTACCAAATAATATATATACACACACATTTTGCAAATAGTATCATATATATTTATATGATAACAACTTTATCATATAATATATATTAAACTATGTGTTATATCAAATATAACATATAACCTATAGTTTAATATGTATCCAATACAATATAACCTATAGTTTAATTCTCTCAACTATGATATTTAATATAAATCTCATTTATATTAAATTTAATTATATGAATCCAATTCACATAATTAATATTTGAATCATAATCAAATATTTGAATCATACATGTTAAAGCTACAAGATAACCTTGGAAGTTAGTGTTAGGGTGTATATCCTAAAGCCTCGTAGTTTTATGTTAGTTGAATCAATAGTTGATTGATTTTATATTACTTGCACAATAATCCATTAACCTAAGATCACAAGTTATATGATGTAACTTAAACATGTATGTGGAGACATATAAGTGATAACTTAATTGGAGACATATATGTGGGTCATGTTTAAGTGATAACTTAATGGTCTGTAGTATATAGATAAGGTTAGGTGTCTTATCCTGGTAACACTACTAATACGACCCATTTTTTAGTTGTTACACTTGTTGTAAAGTACTACAATTGATCTGATCCTGATCATTCTTGTGGAGACATGTGAGTAGGGGTATCTTATACAAAAGAGTTTGTATAAAAACCCGACCACGAAATGTTAAGTCTCTCTTTGTAACACCATTACTAGACTTACATTTCACCAGGATGACCATAGATGACTTGACCTTAATTCTGAGTGAGTTATGAACTTCTGCCTATAAGGGCGATCATGGTCAGATTCGCCGACTCAATAAGCCTACCATTTTGTGGATTCATCTAAATTAGGAGCTGGAAACACAACTACACAAGAAGGAATTCACTCATTCCCTATATTTAGGGTAAGAAGATAAATTGCTCCCTTAACGGCTGATTCTGAGGCTTGAACAATGAGGCGTCTCACCCTCTTCTATCCCGAAAGGGGTTCGGTTTGAAGGAACTCTAAATGAAGAGGACCTATGAGCGGAAGCGGGTCATCCAAACTCCATTGTAAAAGAACTCATACATTCACAATCATACAGAAACGATTATGCATTAAATCATAAATTACAGCATGCTTTGAATTAAATACAAGGGATTAAGAAACAATACCTTTGAAGAACCTTTCTTCAAGTTTATCCCTCGACCAAACTCAAATGCAACGAGCAAGAACTCGAACTTGTTCTCCCTCGAACACCAACAATGATTATCAACTCGATCCTTGAACAGATTCAGACACAACATTAGATTACCTTGGTATTCTTGATGTGAGAATCCAGGAGTGCTGGGCTCTAGCTTATTTTGGATTGAGTGAAGGATTGGAAAGAAGGAGGAGACGATCGAGTAAACAATGACAGAATCGTGTAGAAGATGGAAGTCTATCATATAGACTTGATACTCGATCGTTTAGATACTATCAAGCTATCATCTAGTAAACTCGACGCTATCGTGTAGTCGCTCGATAGTGATTCTGTGAGACGTTTCGTAGAATGATTAGAAAAATTATTTTTCATTTTTATTCCACTCATTTTCCATAAAATCGTATAACCACCCACTAAGGGTAGTTATTAGAGGAAAAAAAAACTTAATTATCATATAATTAATAAATATAAATAAATACAATAACTAATTTATCATATTATATTTATAACCTATAGTTTTAATATTGCATCATATACAATACATAAACCATAGTTCTTTTTCTCTTTTTATGACATTTAATATAAATCATATTTATATTAGTTCCCCCAATCAAATAATAATGTATCAAATACATTATATCAATTATATCATATATAATTGAATTAATTTAATTATATCATATATAATCAAATTCCCTCTTGTTAATTTGAACATTTCAAACTAACCCAAAAAATGATTCTCAACTTGAATCCATTGAGCTACCAAGGGGACCTTATGGACCTGTAGCTTGAAGCTCCAACGGTACGTGAATAACTGACTAAACTCTTTAATCATATTATCCACCATCCGTTAACTGTTGAGCGCTCCACTAAAGACCGACAGCTGCACTCTTCGCACTATAGATATATTTGTGTCCATTGGATATATCCAATCAACAGTATGAAGGAGTAATCTAACATACAACGGAATAAATAAGAATTAATAATCACTCTAACTACTCTTAATTTGAATTTTAAACATGTTATTCAAAAGAAGTTCAAAGGGGGTTTGAAGCAAAATTTACCTTTGAAGACTTAATCCACGAATTCAGCAGAATCACTTCAAGATTGAGCTTGAAACTTCAACAAGACCACCACCAAGATCTTCTCTACAAGGCTAAAGAAGGAATATGTAGTGAAAACACTCAAATTAAGCTGAATGGATGAAGAACTTTAGGTGGCTTGAGAAGGGTTTTCAATACTTCAGCATAACAATTTGAAAATCCAAGCTTCTCTCCTCAGATCCATACATGAAGATGCATTTTATAGACTAAATTCATACAAAGTATAGGGTTGCATGGAGGCTGGCTCCTCTTTGGAGAATTGATGAAGAAGAAGATGGAATTAGGTGATAAACCACCATAGGTTTGGTTAGTGGATTTTTCTTAAATTGGAAAAATCCAATAACTTAAAAAACAGTTTTAAAATATTTTTTTTAAATAAAACCATTTTATTTAAAAATTAGTTCTTACAAAATTAATTCAAAACAATTAATTTAAATAAAAATAATTTTATTTTTAATTAAAACTTTTAATTAAAAGAAAATTAATTTAATATATTAATATTAAATTAATAAAACACCATTTCCACCAATATGATTCAATTTCATATTTAAATCATAATTTAAATATTAATTGATTCTCTAATTTCATTTAGTTTCAACTAAATTAAACAGTTTCAATTGTATCAAATACAACCAATCAAAAATCGTAATAACTGAATTTGAACATTTCAAATTCATAACCTTAATTCCAAAGTTCATCCAATTCAATACTCAATTTACTATTCCAATTTATGAGCTAGTAGAGGGACTTAATGGATCTACAGATTATGAGCTCCAACGATCTGTAATTAATTCGTTAAACTCTTTAATCGAATTAATTACTATTTGTTAATTATCAAGATACACCACTATAGCTCGATAGTTGCACTCTCCTCACTGTAGATATATTTCTGTCCATGTAAACCATAATAAGTAAGTCGATCCTCTACAGGTCGTTCGTAATTACAGTTGGGTCAAAAATACCGTTTTGTCTCTGTAAATACATCTTGTTTCTTAAGTTCCCACTGACCCTCCAATGAACAATTTGATTCATAATACCACTTATGAATCATGTATGAGAAAGTAGGGCCCCGATTGTTCAAGACCTGGAATCAACACTTAAGAGAACAACCTATCTGCTAACCTTAAAATGTGTAAGAGTGAATTCCATCTTGCAGGGCTATGTCCCTAGCTATCCATCAGGTCTTATCGCCAAAATGGAAGGCTTATCGAGCAGTATTGTTGGACTACCCTCACCCATGCAGATCAAAGGATAATCCCGAATAAGCAGGAGTTCATAGCTAGCTCAGGATTAAGATCGAGTTATCCTAGGTTACTTTAATATGAAATAGTCAGTTTTAACAGTAAACGGTCATTAGAAACAAAAATGAGTATTTTGTGGTCCAGTCTATATGCAAACTCATTGCATAGGATGCCCCCACTCACATGTCTTTACATGAATGATCTGTGGATCATATCATTTGTATTACCTATACAAAATGGCTTGCATCCAATAGTATTACCAGGATGAGATACCCAATTTCATCCATATACTTATAGACCATTTAGGCTATATACTATTAACTTGATCCTGTTTATGTCACCACATAAAGTTAAAGTATTCATACTATAGCCGTGGATATATTTATTGGATTTTCATAATAGAATGCAAAATCAACAACTTTATTGAAATAAGATACTCAATGTTCAAGCCCCGGAATTAGCCCTTAAGGGAGCAATTTATCTACTTATCCTTGCTTCGGGGAAGGAGTGAATTCCATCTTATGTAGCTAAGTTCCTAGCTCCTCAATCAGACGAATCCCCAAAATGGTAGGCTTGTTGAGTCGGCAATCTGGCCACTCTTACCCATGTAAATCAAAGGACCGCCCTCATAGGCAAAAGTTTACAAGTCACTCAGGATTAAGGTCATGTTACCTATAGTCATCATAGTGAAATGAAAGTCTCAATTATGAACGGCGTTATATAACAAGTTTAAACATTTCGTGGTCCGGTCTTATACAAACTTTTTTGTATAGAATATCCCCACTCGCATGTCTAATACACGAATGATCAGGATCAGATCATTTGTAGCACTTTACAATATTTGTAACACCTACAAAGTGGGCCATACTCGTAGTATCATTAGGATAAGGTATCTCTCCTTATCCATATACTATAAACCATTTAGGTTATCACTTAAAATACGATCCACTTATATCTCTCCACATACATGTTTAAGTTACAACGATAACCATGGATCTTAGTTTATTGGTTTGTGGTTAATGAAACTAAAATATCTCATATTTCATAGATTAAAGTGAACAAAATATCATATATTATAAATAACAAAATGTTTGTTCATACAAGTGCTTACGAACTACAAGACCCTACGAGATTTAGGGCATCAACCCCAACACAATCATAGTTGGACTATGACTAATTGTGTTAGAGTGTAATAACATGTAGGGAAGTATCAAGAATCCATAAGCATTCAAATTCACTAATTTTGGCAGAAACTAAAGCATGCACATCTAAATAAGAGGGTTTTAGATCATACCTTAGTAGAACTCTTCAAGATCTCGATCAAACAGCAACAGTCTACTCCAAAAATCACCGTGCAACACCTCAAGATCTTTCCCACTATCCTCTTGGAGCTTTATACCGAGTTGTAGGACTCAAGAACAGCTTGAAGCAACGTAAAACAGAGGGAGAAGCTTACAACACTCAGTTTTTGAAGAACTCTTCTTCAGCTGAAATTTCTTCTCAAAATAATCATTTTACCCCTGTGAATACATCTAGTTCCCACTAACCCTCTAATGAACAATTCTGATTCATAATCCTTATGAATCAAATCCTTTCTCTATCATGAGAAGGTGGGGCCTTGATTGTTCAAGACCTGGAATTAGTAATTAAAAGAACAACCTATTTGCTAACCCTAAATAAGGTAGGAGTGAATTCCATCTTGGAAGGCTATGTCCTCAGCTATTCATCCGGTCTTATACCCAAAATTGGAAGCTTATTGAGTAGTGTTGTTGGACTACTCTCACCATTTGCAGATCAAAGGATAATCCCGAACAAACAAGAGTTCATAGCTAGCTCAGGATTAAGATCGAGTTAACCTAGGTTATATGATAAATGAAATAGTTAGTTTTAACAGTAAACGGTCGTTATAAAGAAAAGTGACTATTTTCGTGGTCTTATATGCAAACTCATTGTATAGGACACCCCCACTCACATGTCTCAACATGAACGATCTGTGGATCACATCGTTTGTAGCACTTTACAATTTCTTGTAACAACTACAGAGTGGGTCGTATCCAATAGTGTTACCAGGATGAGATACCCAATTTTATCCATATATTTATTAGACCATTTAAGCTATATATTGTTAACTTGATCATGTTTATGTCACTACATAAAGTTACAGTATTCAGACTATAGCCAAGTATATGTTGATTGGATTTTCATAATAAGATGCAAAATCAACAAATCATTATTATTGATAAATAGAATGTTTAACACGAACTGTGAGTTATAGGACATTCCCAATAATCTCCCACTTTGACCAAAACTCAAGTGAGAACAAATATATACAATATAACGTTGAGAAACATAATGGGAAAAATACAATAAACTAGGGCATCTCTAATACCATAGACATTCTCCCACTTGCCCTAAATTACACTACTCGGAGTCCTAGTCCAACTAGGTGGCCCTCGAACATTTTAACTGAGAAGGCCTTTGTGAGTGGATCAACAAGGTTGTCTTCAGAAGCAATCTTTGTGACGATCACATCTCCTCTATGCACTATCTTCTGGATGAGATGGTACTTTCTTTCAATGTGTTTTCCACGCTCGTGACTCTTGGGTTCCTTTGAGTTGACAACAACACCATTATTGTCACAATACAGTGTGATAGGCAGGTGCATATCTGGAACGACTTCCAAATCTAGCCAATAATTTGTGTAGCCATACTGCTTCTTTAGCAGCTTCGCATGCAGCCACGTATTTCGCTTCCATTGTGGAGTCGGCGATACAACTTTGCTTAATGCTTCTCTAAACTATAGTTCCTCCATTAAGAGTGAAAACTGATCTTGAGGTAGATTTCCTAGAATCTACGTTAGTCTGAAAATCAAAATCAGTGTATCCTGTAAGGATCAAATTCTTAGGTTCATACACAAGCATATAGTCCCGTTCTCCTTAGATACTTGAGGATGTTTTTTATAGCAGTCCAATGACCGTATCCTAGATTGGATTGGAACTTGTTAACGATTCCAACTGCAAAGCAAATGTCAGGGCGTGTACACAACCTAGCGTACATCAAACTCCCAACTGCAGATGCATATGGAATTCTGTTCATCTCCTCAACTTCTTGAGGTGTCTTAGGACACTGTTCCTTTGACAAATGAATTCCATGCCTAAAAGATAATAAACCTTTCTTGGAATTTTGTATATTATACATTGACAACATTTTGTCAATATAAGATGTCTGAGATGGTGCCAATGTTCTATTCCTTCGGTTCCGGAAGATCTGTATTCCTAGAACATACTGAGCATCACCAAATCTTTCATTTGGAATTGTGTTGCTAACCATCTCTTTACATAAGCAAGAAAACTTGTTTCATTCCCAATGAGCAAGATATCATCAATATAAAGAACTAAGAATGCTACAGTTTGTTGACTATCTTCTTATACACACAAGGTTCGTCAACATTTTGTTCAAAGCCATAAGATTTGATCGCAGTGTTAAATCTTATATTCTAGGATCTGGATGCTTGTTTTAATCCATAAATGGATCGATGAAGCTTATAGACTTTTTGTTCCTGTCCATTTTCGATGAACCCTTCTGGTTGACACATAAAAATACTTTCATAAAGATACCCATTCAAAAAAGCTGTCTTGACATCCATTTCCCATATCTCATAGTCATAATATGTGGCAATGGCAAGAAGTATTCTTATTGATATTATCATGGCAACAAGAGAAAAAGTTTCTTCACAATCAACTCCTTCTCTTTGGGTAAAACCCTTTGCCACGGGTCTGGCTTTGTAGGTCTGTACCTTGCCAATTTGATCTCGTTTTCTCTTGTAGATCCATTTACAACCTATAGGTGTAACGCCATATGGTTGATCTACAAGTTCTAAGACAGAGTTGATCTACAAGTCTTGCAGAAAAAATATGTACACCTCTTGAATAAACAAACACTTCATTACATTCAAAAAATACACTGTACATATTTTCTAACAGACAAGAAATGGAGATCAGATTTCTTTTGTACATAGAACACATTCTTAAGCAAGATAAAAGAATCTCCAAAAAGCAACTTTACATCTCCCACTGCTTCAGTTGAAATGACTTCACCTGTTCTCACCTTGAAAGTCATCTCATATTCAGAAAGTCTTCTCGAAGAACTAGTTTCCTGTAGAAAAGTGCAAACATGATTACCGATGCCTGAATCCAATATCCGGGTAAGGTGAGAATTTTTCACTATACATGTTTCAACAACTAGTAAATTAGATTTACCTTGTTTAGCCTTTTCTGCTTTCTTTTCAGCCATATACTTTTGCAGTTTCATTTCCAATGCCCAACTTCTTCGTAATGGAAACATTTTCCTTTGGGAGTTTTATTTTTGTTTTTCTTTGGTGGCTTTCTTTTTTCCTTTTCCTTTCTTCTTTATTTGTATGGTTTTATCCTTAGAAGAAGAAAGACTAGCATTATTATTATCAGTGGGTTTCGCACCTTAGGTAGACCCCTTATAAAACTTTTTCGGTTTCGAAATAACATTTATTTATTTTTCCTTCAGTTTCATCATTGATTGATAAGTCTGTAATTCATTCAACAGCGTCGTAAAATTATAAGTGATTTTTTTCATAACAACGTTTGTCCTAAACAACAGATAACTCTCTGGGAGAGACTCCAATATCATGCTCACTTAATTCGTTTCGTCTATCATCGTCCCATGAGCCTCCGCAATATTGAAATGAACCATCATCTCGAGAACGTGTTCTCTTACGTTGCTTCCATCTTTCATGCGTGTTACATAGACATACTTAATGACTTCATATCTAACAAAAGATGACGGTTGCCCGAACATCTCCTGTAATGATGCTATAATCTCACAGGGGGTAGGCATGACCTCATGCTTCTTGTTGAGTACATCAGATATACTTGCCAAGATATAGGCCTGGACTTTCTCGTTTGCCCTCACCCACGTTTCATAGACATCCTGAACATTTCGGGTGGCTGTTGAACTGGGAACTAGAGGACACTCCTCCGTCAACACAAACCTCAGATCTTCTACTACTAATATCATATTGATGTTTGATTTCTAGTTTGAATAGCCTTCTCCATTAAATTTATCAGAAGCAGGCAATTGTATGATTGAGTTCGACATTGTTGAAACATTTTAAACAAACTATTAAATATGCATCTAAATCCATTTTAGCAAAACTAATAAAGTACCCAATAAATCTTTATTCATTTGCAATGATACTTAAGTAATTTAGAACAATTGCTACCGAGGGGCAGTCAAGAATTCCTTCACAGAAGCAAGACAGTTTTTGACCAAATACTATTTCCAAAATAATACATATTCCAATAGTTCTTTTGGTTATCACTTTCGGTCACGATCTTTACTAACAATTAGTAATTTTTGTAAGTGTGACCCGTCATTTTTAGATCTTCTAGGACGATATGAATATGCTTTTGAAATAGAAGACAATATCCAAGATGGAACTATAAAACCCTATTCATTTTACTAAAGCCTGGGTTGTTCCGAATCCTATGTTACAACCCTCTGTGGGGATCGTCGCAGTTAACAACTAGCTAGTGCCGCCTAAAAATGACAGCGGCGCAACATAGAAATCTCACGGCTCAGATTAATGGAGGAGACCATAGGACAATGTTGACACATTTGCTTCACGCACTTACCATGAACTACCTCTCTCATTCACCTTGTTATTGACCTATGCAAACACTTTCCGAATGGAGCAGTCAAGGTAAAATCGACATGAAGTCGAGCATGGATCTCACGATGTGAACTCTTAAGGACGTGAGAGCTAATAATTATATATCAAATATATTGTTAATCTCCCACTTAAGTGTTCTAAAAGTTTAGGTACTTTAGTTAGGTATGACGGCTAATTTTCATACAACCTAAGTTTAAGTGGTTTATCCAAGTATAATGCTTATAATTGGGTTTAACCTACAATGTCTAGGTGATAAACCATTTTATTACCTCACATCACTCATACAAGCTCATAAAATAAGTTAACAACTCTCAATATTTCGGCCATAATCCCTAGGTAGGAGGTGTTCCGTAAACCGTCAACTTAAGTACCCCCAACCTTAGACAGGTTTATGAACTGATATGAGTTTTTAATCGTATTTTATAAGGTAACAATTTATTTTAACATTTAAAACTAGTTGTTAACCTAAGCGAGCTTACAACTGTTCTTTGTTATGGATTATAAACGTCTAACTAATTTTATAACAACTTACAAAATTTTAGACATGCTACAACAAAGTCATCTAATATAACCATTATATTAAACATAACCCTAACATGCATACTATATATTATTACAATTATAACATACTTTCAATGCATGTAACATGCTTCCTACGGTGGGGTTTTAAATCTACATGGCATACTATATGCATGTACATGAATTATTTAATTATCACATACATCACATGCATAAACAATTAAATACTAACTGATATGGTTTTGGTTTTAGCATAAACAAGCAAACAAATGCCTAACTATTACAAACAGCTTCAAAACCATCTTTGAACCACTCGAACCGCTCCAAACCGAACCCAAGCATCTTGAACCAGACTGGATGAGTTTGAACCGGACCAGCCAAAAACCCTTTAAGGTTGAACTGAGTTGGACCTCAAGAAAATCGGTCGAATCGGGTGTTCTCGGTCCAACCTCAAAGTCTCGCTAAGGTCGATCGTGTAGCACTGAAAGCAATCGTTTTACACCATCGCCTTGTGTTGAGAAGAGGTACACGATCGCATAGTGAAATCACGTAGCTCTCGAGTAGAACTACACGATCACTTAACACCATCGCCTAGCGCTTCATGTCATCGTTTAGTATCTGCCGCAACTAAAAGATCGCTTAGTTCCATCGCATAGAACATCATCGCGTCATTCAGCATCATAGCTAAATGAACGTTTAGTTCCATCACGTAGAAACTTCAACACATCGCTTAGCACCGCATCTAGATGATCGCTTAGCGCCGCATCTAGAAGATCGCTTAGCGTCGCATCTAGACGATCACTTAGCATTATCACATAGCACTTCATCGCATCGCTTAGCGCATGCCGCATCTACACAATCATGTAGTGCCATCGTATAACACCTCCAACATATTATTTAGTTCCCACGCAAAAGTTAAACGATCGTGTAGTGCTATTGTATAGCATTTGAACGCATCATTTAGCTCCCACAGGTACACGATCGTTTAGCGTTCAACATCACAACGACCAGTGCCCAATGTTATACGATCATCTAGCTTTTCTTCACATCGTGTAATGCTTGGAACTAGACGATCGTTTAGCAACTAAACCTCAACAACGATTTTGAGCAGAAGCTGAAAACTGGAACAGCAGCTCGGCCTTCTTCACTTGTTTCTTCAATTACATCTTAATTTCAACTCTAATGACTCCAAATAAATTAGAGATTCTTGTAACACATATAAGCTCATGAAAACAGAGCCAATTACAAATTTAATTAAGAAATTAAAGAGAATTAAAAAGCCAAATCTCAGAAAACCATATCAGTGCATCAGTTTCATATATCTCATGAAAAACACCCACCACACCAAAATTAGACCGAATTTAACGCTTATATGATACTCCGATACCAATTATTAGAGTGTAATAACATGCAGCGGAAGTATCAAGGATCCATAAGCATTCAAATTCACTAATTTTGGCAGAAACTAAAGCATGCTCATCTAATAAGAGGGTTTTAGATCATACCTTTGTAGAACTCTTCAAGATCTCGATCACACAACAACAATCTTCTCCAAAGATCACCATGAACCACCTCAAGATCTTCCCCACTATCCTCTTGGAGCTTTAGACCGAGTTATAGGACTCAAGAATAGCTTGAAGCAACGTAAAATAGAGGGAGAAGCTCACAACACTTAGTTTTTGAAGAACTCTTCTTCAGCTGAAATTTTCTCTCAAAATTTCTATAGAATGCATGCATCCAAATCACTCCATTCTTTTTTATTTATTGTAGATGAACATGTAAAGAAGAAATGTGCATGGCTTGCAACTCATGCTTGGAGTTTAATAAAGAAGAGGCTGTGGTTTTTGTGTGGGCATAAAGAAGATGATAATGGTTGTGCATGTTTTCCAATTTTCCAATTTTTCTTTAAAATCAAAACCAATTTCAAAATTAAATTTTAATTTCAAAACTAAAAATTTAATTTTCTAAAATTAATTTCACAAATTAATTTTAAAAATATTAATTAATTTAATATCAAATATTAAATTATTTTTTGCACAAAACCATCTTTATATATTTAAATATATATTCTCCTATTCCATTTAATTTTAGTTTGAATTTTTTAAATTAATTTCTCAAGCTACATTAAAGCTTAACCATTTACGAGCTAGTAAGGGGATCTTGCAGACTTATAGATCATGGGATCCAACGATTCGAGATTAATTGGCTAAACTCATTAGACCGATCTAACCCCCATTCGTTAACTAATGGGACACTCCACTATAGCCCATAGTTGAACTCCCCTCACTGTAGATATATTATGTCTACCTTATAACCATAATCAGTAAGTTGATCCTTCACAGGTTGTTCGTAATCACAGCTGAGTCAAAATAACCGTTTTATCACTATGAATACATCTAGTTCCTTAAGTTCCTACTGACTCTCTAATGAACAATTCTGATTCATAATCCCTATGAATCAAATCTTTTCTCTATCATGAGAAGGCGAGGTCCCGATTGTTCAAGACCTGGAATCAGTACTTAAGAGAAAAACCTATTTGCTAATCCTAAATCAGGTAGGAGGGAATTCCATCTTGCAAGGCTATGTTCCCAGCTATTCATCTGGTCGTATCCCCAAAATGGGAAGCTTATTGAGCAATGTTGTTGAACTACTCTCACCATTTACAGATCAAGGGATAATCCCCGAACAAACAAGAGTTCATAGCTAGCTCAGGATTAAGATCGAGTTAACCTAGGTTATATGATAAATGAAATAGTCAGTTTTAACAGTAAACGGTTATTATAAAGAAAAGTGACTATTTTCATGGTCCAGTCTATATTCAAACTCATTGCATAGGACACCCCCACTCACATGTCTCAATATGAACGATCTATGGATCACACCATTGGTAGCACTTTACAACTTCTTATAACAACGACAGAGTGGGTTGTATCCAATAATGTTACTATGATGAGATACCCAATTTCATCCATATACTTATTAGACCATTTAAGCTATATACTGTTAACTTGATCCTGTTTATGTCACTATATAAAGTTACAGTATTCAGACTATAGGCAAAGATATGTTTATTGGATTTTCATAATGAGATGTAAAATCAACAAGTCATTATTATTAATAAATAGAATGTTTAACACAAACTGCGAGTTCTAGGACATTCCCAACAATCTCCCACTTGGACTAAAACTCCAGTGAGAATAAATATATACAATATAATGTTGAGAAACATAATGGGAAAAATACAATAAACTAGGGCATCTCTAATACCATAGATATTCTCCCACTTGCCCTAGATTACACTATTCAGAGTCCTAGTCCAACTAAGTGGCCCTCGAACACTTTAGCCGAGAGGGCCTTTCTTTCAACGTGTTTTTCACACTGGTGACTCCTTGGTTCCTTTGAGTTGACAACAACACCACTATTGTCACAATACAGTGTGATAGGTACGTGCATATCTGGAACGACTTCCAAATCAGCCAATAATTTGCGTAGCCATACTGCTTCTTTAGCAGCTTCGCATGCAGCCACGTATTCTGCTTCCATCAGCGACACAACTTTGCTTAATGCTTCTCCAAACTATAGCTCATCTGTTAAGAGTGAAAACTGACCCTAAGGTAGATTTCCTAGAATCTACATCAGTCTGAAAATCAAAATCAGTGTATCCTGTAAGAATTAAATTCTTAGGTCCATACACAAGCATATAGTCTCTTGTTCTCCTTAGATATTTGAGGATGTTTTTTACAGCAGTCAATGAACGTGTCCTGGATTGGATTGGAACCTGCTGACGATTCCAACTGCAAAGCATATGTTGGGGCATGTACACAACATAGCGTACATTAAACTCCCAATTGCAAATGCGTATGGAATTCTGTTCATCTTCTCAACTTCTTAAGGTGTCTTAGGACACTGTTCCTTTGACAAATGAATTCCATGCCTAAAAGGTAATAAACCTTTCTTAGAATTTTTCATATTATACCTTGACAATATCTTGTCAATATAAGATGCTTGAGATAGTGCCAATGTTCTATTTCTTTGGTTCCGAAAGATCTGTATTCTGAGAACATTCTGAGCATCACCCAAGTCTTTCATTTGGAATTATGTTGCTAACCATCTCTTTACGTCAGCAAAAAAACTTATCTCATTCCCAATTAGCAAGATATCATCAACATAAAGAACTAAGAATGCTACAATTTTGTTGATTATCTTCTTGTACACACAAGGTTCATCAATATTCTGTTCAAAGCCATAAGATTTGATCGTAATGTCAAATATTATATTCCAGGATCTAGATGCTTGTTTCAATCCATAAATGGATCGATTAAACTTACAGATTTTCTGTTCCCATCCTTTTTCGATTAACCCTTCTGGTTGAGACATAAAAATATTTTCATCAAGATAGCCATTCAGAAAAGTTATCTTGACATCCATTTTCCATATCTCATAGTCATAATATGTGGTAATGGGAAGAAGTATTCTTATTGATTTTATCATGGCAATAGAAGAAAATGTTTCTTCATAATCAACTCATTCTCTTTAGGTAAAACCATTTGCCACGAGTCTGGCTTTATAGCTCTATACCTTGCCAGTTTGATCTCGTTTTCTCTTGTAGATCCATTTACAACCTATAGGTGTAACCCCATGTGGTTGATCTACAAGTTCCTAAACAGAGTTGAAGTACATAGACTCCATTTCATCGTCCATGGCTTTTATGCATTGTTCCCTGTCGACATCTTCCATTGCCTTTTTACAGGTTAATGGATCCTCTAAACCATCATCTTGTATGATGTTTTGGGTTTCTGTTAAACCTATGTAGCATTTAGGTTGTTGAAAACCCTCCCACTATGTCGAGGCATCCCAACTCTTGGGATGGATGTGACGGGACAACAACCATTGTTGATGGACCAGCTTGATCAACAACTCTTGATGATCTTTCTGTAGTATCTTTAGTCAGTTCTTGCAATATTAGTTTACTGCAAGGTAGATGGTTTTTAATACGATCCTCTTCCAAGACCGTAGCATTTGTCGATACAAATACTTTATCTTCTTGAGGATCATAAAACAATCCTCCTTTTATTTCTTTGGGGTACTCTACAAATAGGCATAATTTCAAACGTGTTTCCAATTTCTTAGGATTCTGTACCAACATGTGCGCTGGACAACCCTAGATACGAAAATGACGTAAACTTGTTTTGCGGCCTTTCCATAATTCATACGATGTTTCTGAAACACTTTTTGATGGAACTACGTTCAAAATAT
Source organism: Benincasa hispida (assembly GCF_027475165.1). Lineage (NCBI taxonomy): Eukaryota > Viridiplantae > Streptophyta > Magnoliopsida > Cucurbitales > Cucurbitaceae > Benincasa > Benincasa hispida. The sequence goes on along the minus strand of NC_143481.1, from coordinate 67,112,505 downwards.
AAACTACAGTCTGTACTACATACCCCTAAAAGGATTGAAGTAACTAAGCATAACTCATCATAGATCGAACCATGTCTAACAATGTTCGATTTCTTCTTTCTGCAACACCGTTTTGTTGTGGTGTTCCAAGTCCTGTGAGTTGAGATTGAATTCCATGATTTACTAGATAGTTATGGAATTGCAAATCCATATACTCACCACCTCGATCTGATCGAAGTATTTTAATTCTTTTACTTAACCGATTTTCAGTCTCAACCTTAAATTCTTTGAACTTTTCAAGAGTTTCAAACTTATGACTGATTAAGTAAATATAGCCATATCGAGAGTAATCGTCAATAAAACTAACGAAGTACTGATATCCTCCTGGAGCTTTAACATTCATCGGACCACATAGATCTGAATGTATAAGTTCGAGAGGTTCTTTGGCATGAAGACCTTTGTCAGAAAAAGATGTTTTGGTCATTTTTCCCTCAAGACATGATTCACATGGAGGTAGGGAACTATCTTCTAACTGATTTAAATGACCCTTTTTTACCAATCTCTCAATCCTATTGAGATTAATGTGACCAAGCCTGATGTGCTAAAGATATGCGTTAAGAGAAATTTTTCACTTCTTATTATGAGTCTCAGCCATTTTAAACATCTTTATATTTAAAATGGCTCTAGCTTCTGTTGGTTTTAATATGTACAAATTGTTATCAAGTCTTACAGAAAAAATATGTACACCTCTTGAATAAACAAACACTTCATTACATTTAAAAGATACCCTGTACATATTTTCTAATAGACAAGAAATGGAGATCAGATTTCTTTTCATCTTTGGTATATAGAACACATTATTAAGCAAGATAGAATCTCCAAAAAACAACTTTACATCTCCCACTGCTTCAGCTAAAATGACTTCACATGTTCCCACCTCGAAAGTCATCTCATATTCAGAAAGTCTTCTCCAAGAACTAGTTTCCTATAGAAAAGTGCAAATATGATTAGCGGCGCTTGAATCCAATATCCAGGTAAGGTGAGAATTTTCCACTATACATGTTTTAAAAACTAGTAAATCAAATTTACCTTGTTTAGCCTTTTTTGCTTTCTTTTCAGCCGGATACTTTGGCACTTTCGTTTTCAATGCCCAACTTCTCCGCAATGGAAACTTTTCCTTTGGGAGTTTTATTTTTGTTTTTCTTTGCAATGGCTTTCTTTTTTCCTTTTCCTGTCTTCTTCATTTGTACAGTATTATCCTTAGAAGAAGAAAGACCATCTTTCTTATTATCAGTGGGTTTTGTACCTGACGTAGACCTCTTATAAAACTTTTTCGATTTCGAAATAACATTTTTTTCCCTTCAGTTTCATCATTGATTGATAAGTCTACAATTCATTCAACAACGCCGTGAAATTATAAGTGATTTTATTTATGACAGCGTTTGTCCTAAACAACAGATAACTCTCTGGGAGAGACTCCAATATCATGCTCACTTGATTCGTTTCGTCTATCATCGTCCCGTGAGCCTCCGCAATATTGAAATGAACCATCATGTAGAGAACGTGTTCTCTTACGTTGGTTCCATCTTTCATGCGTGTTACATAGACATACTTAATGGCTTCATGTCTAACAGAAGATGACGGTTGCCCGAACATCTCCTGTAATGATGCCATAATCTCACAGGTGGTGGGCATGACCTCATGCTTCTTGTTGAGTATATCAGATATACTTGCCAAGATATAGGCCCGGGCTTTCTCGTTTGCCCTCACCCACCTATCATAGACGTCCCAAACATTTTAGGTGGCTGTTGAACTGGGAACTGGAGGACACTCCTCCGTCAACACAAACCTCAGATCGTTTACTATTAATATCGTATTGATGTTTGACTTCCAGTTCGAATAACCCTCTCTATTAAATTTATCAAAAGCAAGTAATTGTATGATTGAGTTCGACATTGTTGAAACATTTTAAACAAACTCTATTAAATATACATCTAAATCCATTTTTAGCAAAACTAATAAAGTACCCAATAAATCTTTATTTATTTGCAACGATACTTAAGTGATTTAGAACAATTGCTACCGAAGGGCAGTTAAGAATTCCTTCACAGAAGTAAGACGGTTCTTAACCAAATACTATTTCCAGAATAACTCATATTCCAATAGTTTTTTTGGTTATCGCTTTCGGTCAAGATCTTTACTAACAATTAGTAATTTTTGTAAGTGTGACCCGCCATTTTCAGATCTTATAGGACGGTATGAATATGCCTCCGAAATAGAAGAAAATATCCAAGACGGAACTATAAGACCCTATTCATTTTACTAAAGCCTGGGTTGTTCCGAATCCTATGTTACAACCCTCTGCAGGGATCATCGCGGTTAACGACTAGCTAGTGCCACCTGAAAATGACAGCAGGCGCAGCATAGGAATCTCACGGTTCCAACTAATAGAGGAGACTGTAGGACAATGTTGACACATTTCCTTCACGCACTTACTATGAACTACCTCCCCCATTCACCTTGTTATTGACCCATGCAAACATTTTTCAAATGAAGTAGTCGAGGTAAAATCGACATGAAGCCGAGCATGGATCTCAGGGTATGAATTCTTGAGGCTATATATCAAATATATTGTTAATCTCCCATTGAAGTGTTCTAAAAGTTTAGGTATTTTACTTAGATATGACGGCTAATTTTCATACAACCTAAGTTTAAGTGGCTTATCCAAATATAATACTTATAATTGGATTTAACCTATAATGTCTAGGTGATAAACCATTTTACTACCTCACATCGTTCACAAAAGCTCATAAAATTAGTTAACAACTCTCAATATTTCGGTCATAATCCCAGGTAGGAGGTGTTTCGTAAACCGTCAACTTAAATACCCCCAACCTTAGACAGGTTTATGAACTGATATGAGTTTGTAACCATATTTTATAAGGTAACAATCTATTTTAACATTTAAAACTAATTGTTAACCTAAGTGAGCATGCAGTTGTTCTTTGTTATGGATTTTAAATATCTAACCAATTTTATAACAACTTACAAAATTTTAGACATGCTAAACATCTACAACATTCAACAAAGGCATCTAATATAACCATTATATTAAACATAATCCTAACATGCATACTATATATTATAACAATTATAACATACTTTCAATGCATGTAACATGCTTCCTACGGTGGGGTTTTAAGTCTACATGGTATACTGTATGCATATACATGAATTATTTAATTATCACATACATCACATGCATAAAAAATTAAATACTAACTGATATAGTTTTTCGTTTTGGCATAAACAAGCAAACAGATGCCTAACTATTACAAACAACTTCAAAACCGTCTTTGAACCACTCGAATTGCTCCAAATCAAACCCAAGCATCTTGAACCGGACTGGATGAATCTGAAACGGACTAGCCAAAAACCTTTTGAGGCTGAACCGGATTGGACCTCAAGAAAATCGGTCGAACCGGCTGTTATCGGTCCAACCTCAAAGTCTCACTAAGGTCGATCGTGTAGCACTGAAAGCAATCATCTAACACCATCACCTTGTGTTGAGAAGAGGTACACGATCGCTTAGTGTCTTCTGTCTATCGCATAGTGCAATCGCTTAGCTCTCAAGTAGAACTACACAATCGCTTAACACCATCACCTAGCGCTTCATGTCATCGTTCAGTATCCGTCGCAGCTAAAAAATTGCTTAGTTCCATCGTATTAAACATCACTGCGTCATCATAGCTAAACGATCGTTTAGTTCCATCACATAGAAACTTCAAAACATCGCTTAGCACCGCATCTAGACGATCGCTTAGCGCTATTGCATAGCATTTCATCGCATCGCTTAGCATAGACGGTTTTTCGACTATCCTTGCTCACTCGTAGTCACTTGGCTACTATTGATAGGCGAAAAGGTCTCGTGCACTATCATTGTTGATGCTGACTGTAAAGAAGCTAACACATGGCAATCCAAGGAGCTGCATGTAAGGTCTTGTTATACCAGGTCAAACGAATGCTGGAAAAAGAAAACAATTTAACCTAGTCTAGGCTGACTAATGAAGAAGCGACATGTGGGAAACTCGGATTGCATGAAAGGGATCAGACATATGGATGTAAGTGATGGAATATTTGAGGAGAAAGTTGCAAAGCTTTAAGCTCGACTTTGCCAAGGCCGACTAGCAAGGAATCAACACTTGGACACCGTGGACGATGGATGAGAAGATTTGCTGCTACCAAACAAAAAAAACTAAGAAAAATAGGGATCTTATCGGGACTAACAATTGGGAGGATGACACATATAAGAACAAATGTGAAAATAGATTGGGGTCACACTAACATGATCGAAAATCCAAAACAAGAGTTTTTTCACTTGGTTAGATCTAATTAAAGTGTCGAAGCCCACCGTGAGACGGCAAATAGCCTAGCTTCATTTAAGTGTAGGAGGATGAAAATTAGAGAATTGGTGAGATACAATGACGATCTGACCAATATTCCCGATTTGACCTATCTCGAAGGGAAATTACTCCAGAGTAACAAAAAAGCTAGGTTCATATACTTGTGTCCCTAAAAAAAGGACAGTCACATGTAAACTTTTGTGCTGCTTATGGTGAATGCGCACCAAGAACCAAGTCAATTTTCAAAAAATATTTGGTTAGATATTCCATGCATGGTCAAAGATCCAAGAAATGATCTCAGAGATGGCAAGTTCAATATGATTATACCAACACTAACAAGGTCGATAATCATAAAATAGGATCTAAAGCCGTTGAAGAAGCAACGTAAGCCACCGCTATACTCCCAAGTTCCCATCGAAAGGCCCAACTAACAAATAGTTGGTCCACGATGTTCCAACTTGGGAGTAATGGCTAATGTTTATAGGTGAATTTGGACCAAATGACATAATCGATATTAGTGAAAACATAAACAACAAAGTGAAGAAAATAGCATTATTCGAGTCGAAAGTGGCAACTTTGGACCAAAATAGGCCTAGAGAAAAGGGGTTGGCTTGGGTCCTTGTGCAAGGTAGTATGCTCACCCTCCGCCAAGTCAACGTCGAGGCCGAGTCTCACGAAATGCTTAACGAGGCATGTTGTACGCATGCCTAGCCCAAGGGATCATCTTAGACCTAAAATATAGTTAAAAGAAGGTGTTTGATCTCAACTTTGACCGAGATCGACCCTAGAAAAATACGAAATGAGGAACACCCTTGTACGCTCTAGCCTAATGAGTCAAAGGATAATCCCTGTGAAACTTTAAATTCCCTAAAGGGAAGAGCCTAGATCAATTATAGCTATAAATACATTATGATAACTCCAAAGGAAGTAAGTTCATTCCAACACTTAAACTTCTTATTTGCTATACAATTACACTTTATGACTTAAGCATTAGAATCTATGTAGCAAGCACCACATTGGTGTCTAGATCTTTCCATCGTACAAGTCAAATTCTTCCCCAATTTACAAATGTATAATTGATATCACGTGAAAGTCAAGTATGTTTTTTCTTATCTAGATTTTGACATCAACAAATACTATTGAAATTGAGTTATTCATTGGCGACTTACAAAGTGGTAGGCCAAACATCCATCAAAATGCCAACTAGGTTTTTTTTTAATCTGAAACAAAAAGGTGAATGTTTATTTTATTTTATTTTTTTGTAAGAAAAGTTGGATGTTTATTCCATTCAAAGAAAGGGATGTTTACTGTTTTGGGATATTTTCAAAGCCACATCCATTTGGTAATCCGGCAATCCAAATTTATGGACACGCAGACAACACGGGCGGTGCTGGATTTTAAATTTTCTTATCAATTTTCCTTCTACACATGTTTTAATTAATTATTTTATTCTTAATTTAATATTCATAGACAGTTTGATTTTTAATTTTACATTTTTAAAATTTATGTTTGTTTTCTCTAAGCTTTCATACTATAATCACCACATTTTTTAAAGAAACATTTGAATTTTTAGTCAAATTCTAAAAACAATCACATTTTTTAAAACTACCTTTTGTCTTGATTTTTCAAACCTTGACTTAGTTTTTGAAAAAAATAGTTGAAAATTGAATAACAAAGAAAAATTATAGGTGAATGTATTGTTTATACCCCGAATTAGTTTTTTATCGTTGATTTTTGAAAATAAATCCTATAAATACTATTTCCCTCCTTCAATTTCTAATTTTGTTAATCACTTTTTATCAATGTTTACAAAAAACCAAATTACGATTTGGAAATTAATGCTCTATTAGATAACAATTTTGCTTTTGATTTTTTAAATTTATACATGTTCCCTCCTAATTGCACTATTAAAAAAGCTACAAGTTATCACTTTTTTTTTTTTTTTTTGAACCAAGGGACAATAGTGAAGTTTATTGAAAAATAAAAGGGGACAATAGTAAAGTTTGAATAAACTACCTACCACATAAATTTAATATAAATTCAACTCAAACTTTAAAATCACAGGGACCCAATTAAAACTTTGATTGAATTATAAATGTAGTCTGGATATTGAAATTTGTATCTATTTAGTCATGATCTTTCAAAAATGATAAATTTTCAATTCTCAAACATCTAAATTTTAAATTCAATTAATATGTCATACATAAATTTAAAAATTTATGACAAAAATGGTTAGAACTAAATTGAAATTAGTTTATTTTCTTTTAATTGAAAGATTTCCTTTTGATTGAATCATGTTGGTACACATTTGAATACATGATATTTAAAAGAAATATATAATGTTTTGTTAGGTTGAAATGATTATGAAGTGGAATTTTATAAAAATGTAGATGCTAAATTAAATCTATGCCAAAATGTATGACTTAATTAATAACCTGAACATTGTTATTTTAAACATATAAAAACAAAACATCGTTATTAAATTTAAATGGAAAAGAGTACATTATTTGAAATTGGATGAAATCTTCCCAAGTGGATCAAGGTTTGTGACTGAGTCATCATCATTATCCATTCTCGTTGATCTTAGCAATCAAATGCAAAATTTATTACAATTTTTTTTTTTTAAAAAAAAGTATTACAAATGTTTATTTCCTACAATTATAACATTCTTTTAATCCTTTTAATTTATTTTAATATGAAAAGTCTAGTTTTATTTTTAGACAAAGTCTAAAATTTAATTTACAAGACATATACAGGTATTTTCTTTTGGACAGAAACAAATAATTTCAATTTAAAGAAATTTTTTTTAACCATCGTGGAGTGTAGGTTCAACCCTCTAACTTCAAGATTAAAATATAAATACAGAAATTATCATAAATAGCACCTTTAGATTTTATTTTATTTTTTCTAACTTATCAGTAATATTGAGTCTTGTCTCACTATATTTCATCAGATTACACACCGAGATTTGGATAAAAAAAATCAAAATGTTATGTAATCTTTCCAAATTTTTAGAAAATTAAAAAATTAGACTTCCAAATAATTGATAAATTATTTAGATAATTAGTAAATCAATTTAGAAATTTGTGTAAATGTAAACTAGCAGTAAGATTTGCAAGATTTTATATAAGATAAGATTTGCAAGATTCTATATAAGATTTGAGAAATATTGCAAGAGGAAATTCGAGAAGAAATAAAAGTTGGTGTAAGATTTGGTGAGATTGCATATAATTTGAAAATCATATGTGGATCTGGATTTTAACCCCAGGTAAAATAATACAAACATTCTATATATTTAGACTTTCGATGAAATCTCGGGCATAATTAAGTTTGAAATTTGATATATTTGAGCTTTCTCGACGGAATCTAGGACAAGATTAACACCGAGATTCTATATATATCCAAAATCTTACTCAATTTTTGTAAAATTTGATCTTTCTCAAAATCAATTTGAAAAATCTATTTTGATAACTGAAAACCCATTTGTAATTTTGAAAATTCATAAAATTGTGAGAAAAAAAAAGTTATGCTAAAGATTTGAAAAATTACTTAATAATTTGATATAATATTTAGTAAGGAATCGAGAAGCGTACTAATTTTGTTAAGTGAAAACTATTCTTACAAATTTTCAAAAAGCATATTAATTTTGTTATCTATCAGAATTTTTCAAGTGTATATATATATATATATATAAAATGTGGGCTTTAGAAGTGGAGGTTGTTGCACTATTGAGGAAGTTAGAATTGATTTATTTTGGGTGGAGATTGGTTCTTTGATGTAATGAAATTTATTTGAAAGTGGTGACTGTTTTAATAATGAATTACAAATATTTATAGTTGAAACGGTAATTATGTTGCTCATAGTTTTGATTATCATGCTTGTAGGGCTAATCCCTCGACTGTTTGGGTTCAGAACACTTTCAATACATAGGTGCAGTCTTTTGATAAGTTTTCACTTTAAATTTTTATATTTTACTTTATTTTTACTAAAAAAAACTAAAACGTGTGATACATGCACTTTTAAATATAATTAAATTATATAAATATGAAATAATTCAAATCATCATTGGATTCCACTACTAATAAGAACAGGGCAGAGATTCACTATTAATAATAATGATAATTGCTAATTTGACCCTAATTCGACTAATTAAACAATATTCATGTATATATCTTATAGGACGAATAAGTCATTTCCCCACATTTTTTTTAAAGTTCATACTCCCATATTATTAAACATTAAATGATAAAATAATTTGCAATACTAGTCAGTTGATTAGAACTCATAAATCACAATAACAAGTGGACCTATACTAAATCGTATATGATGTACCCTAAGTCATTGTTTTTTTTTTTTTAAAAAAAACAAAATAGTTGTATGTACCATATAGTACTATAAATATAATGCTTTCAAGTGTGATTGGGTAAACAAATTTTATTGTTTTAAAACATTTATTTTAGGTTGTTGTTAAACCTTTGATGTTTTAAAATTAAGTTTATTTTCTCTAAATTTCTTGTAACGGTTTCCATCATTCTTAAGAGAAAAAAAATTAAATTCTTAGCTAAATTCCAATAACAAAATCACGTTTTATTTTTTATTTTTAATTCTCAAGACTTGACTTGGATATTGAAAATATTGGTAGAAGTAAATATAACAAAAAATTTATAGATGGAATGGAAGGTTATAAGCTTAATTTTCAAAAATTAAAATTAAAAATAAAATAATTATCAAAGCTTAATATTGTAAAAAGGTTTTTATTTTATCATTCAAAACTATTTTGATTAGTTCAATTAACGTTAGTTTGATCTGAACTTGAATAATGAATTTAATTTGATGAAAAAAAGTTTGGTTGTTTCATCCATGGGCTGAAGTTCAAGTGAATGAATAGCAGGTATATTTACTTATATCTTTTAATTTATTAAATTTCTAAACTTCATTTTATATTTTATCAATCTAAAAAAATAAATAAGGTCTAAATTACTATATCCTTTTTAACTCACTCATAATCTCTAGTAAAATTATGTCGCAGTTTAGAAAATTAGTAAAATTCATAAGTAATCGTAGTATATTACTATTTTCACTTAATTTCATTCAAAATCAACAATATGGAGCTTTTCTCATCTAAAATCAATATGGTAAGAAAAAAATATTTATAAGTTCTTCCTAAATGTATCGAAAAAAAGAAGCCGGAAATTATTCATATTATGGAAAATTGATTCTATCCATTTGATTAAAGCATGTAGCTTCAATATTTGTAATTCTCTTATTTGGAAAAGATTTATATATCTATCGTGAGTAAAAATATGGTTGAATATTTAGTTATAAGAGGATGATCCAAAGAATTCATTTTAAGAGAAATGTTTTATTTAGTTAAGTATGGTGACGACCAATAGACTCAACCATAAAAATTAAAAATATCCATTCCAATCATAATTAAGATCAACAAGAATCAATCAAGACCGACTCCTAAAAGTAAAAAAGCTCATAGAGGCTAACTCCATAAATTCATGAAAGTCGAGTCTATGAAAAAATAATGTCTAAGTATTGAAAGTCGGCCCATATAGGGGCAGCCATAGAAATTGAGGAAGCCAACACTCTATAAAGGCAAGATTATATCCAAATATTTCATTTTTACATATATTTGGGTCATTAGTGAAATAAACTCAACAATTCATAATAGTTAATAATAGTTTGATTAATGATCCAAAAAGTTAATTAGTAAATGACAATTACAAAACTTATATAATCAAAAAAGTTGATGATACTTGAAGAATGAGGAAATACATTTCAAATTATTCTTTATTCTCTATGTCTTTCTAAACGATTAGTAATTTAATCGTTTAATCGTTTTTTTTTATTGTGCAGAGCATTTGTTTGATTTCCTCCGAACATTATAAATTTACCGTGAATATCAAAATTCAGTAAGAACAGAGTATAAAATTATACTTTTGACGAACATTATAAATTTACCGTGAATATCAAAATTCAGTATGAACAGAGTATAAAATTATACTTTTGACGATTTAAAAACAAAATCTGACCAAGTACCTAAATAAAAAAAAAAAAAAAAAAAAAAGCAATGATTAAAATTAAGAATTGACCAATATATATATATATAAACGATGATGGCATGGCAATATGGTAGTAATAACATATTATTCACATTTAAGTTACTACATCTTTGTAACCATTTACGACTGTTTGATAATCATTTAGATTTTTGTTTTTTTTTTTTAATTAAACTTATTTCATTTACATTATTACAATAATTTGCTTCTTTATTAAATACAATGGTTGAATTCATAGTAAAATTCTAAAAATAAAAACAACTTTTTGAAAATTACTTTTTTTAGTTCTTAAAATTTGACGTGCTTTTTGTAAACTATTGGTGAAAAGTATATAACAAAGAGAGAAATTTGGAGGTGAAAGTAGTGTCCCTAGACTTAGTTTTCAGAAAAAAAAAAAATCGAGCAAAAATTTAAAAACTAAAATAAGTAGTTTTTACAAACTTGTTTTTGTTTTTTGAATTTGGCTAAGAATTCAACCATTGTACATAAGAAATATGCAAATTATTGTAAGAAGTAGGGAGAAAATAGGCTTACCAAATGAGACTTAAAATATTGGGGCGATAACCTTGAAGTATCTTTCATCCCCACAAGTGGTTTAAAAATAGAGATTTTTACCTAAAACATCCTCTTTAGGCCATACATTTCAAAAATGTCTTTAAATTGAATTTTTTCAAGAAAGACTTTAATTTTAGTATTATTTTTTGACAAATTTATCCATTTTTATTATTTTATTTCCGAGTTTTATATATATTTCTCTATTTATAAAGCTTTCTTAATGATAAAGAGAGAAACTGCATTTATTATGGAGAGAGAAAATGCATTTAATATGATTTTTTAACCTTTTCAAATGGAGAGAGAAAATGCATTTATTTGTTGAGATTTTTTCATTTATTTAATTTAATTAGAGACCGAAAATGCATTTAATGAAATTTTATTTCTATTTTTGTTGGTTTCACGTATGGTTTTTTTTTTTTTTTTCAATTCATGGTTATTTAAAATATAACTCATAACATTTTGTTAGGTATTTTAAAATATTCTAACAAATATATGAAATATGCCACACTATATAAATTAGAGATCTTGATATCAATTATCATATAATATAATCTATGAAATATACTACGATATGAAAATTGTATATTTGCTTAATGTTCGACATAATCACAATATATATCATAAATTTTGTTACAATATATATATCCATTTAAGTAATCAAAAATCCAAACAAATCAAAATTTTGTGTATATCACAATACATAAAATCTAAATAAAAAAACTCTCAATTAATTTTTATATTATGTAATATATTTCATTGTTTATTTAGAAATATTCTAACAGATATTATGTATATATTATGTAATATATTACGTTGTTTATATGATGTATATATCCCAGGTATTCTAATAATATATTCTCTTGATGTTTTGATATGTATGTCAATATATTTCAGTATTTATTTGATGTATATATCCCAAGTATTATGATATATATGCACTTCTAATTAGGTATCGCTATCCCGTTGCTCTGATATATATATATCTCTATACCTTGAAACATTGTTTAGATGTTTGCAAATATTCAAAACTAATATATGAAATATACTAGTAAAATGACAAAAAAATTATAAATATTCCAATGTATTTTTAGATATACTAGTAAAATGATATATATATATATACCATAATTTAGATTCATGGTTATTTTTAAATATTAGTTAGAACATTGCCTTAGATGTTTGCAAATATTATAAATAATATATGAAATATACTAGAAAGATTAGAAACGAATATATATAAATCACAAATGAACTTATTGTTCAATATATATTAGTGTATATATCATAATAAAGAAAATCTCAATAAAAAATCAAAGATATATATCACAGTATATATATCAAAATATCACCTTATATATTGAAGAATATATATAACCACCCTATATATCATCGTTGACCGTCATCATCCAGAATCCTACGCTGTCGATTCATCTTGCGTTGGATCTGCTCGCCCCACGCCAAATCTGCTCATCACATCCAAAAAAATGTGCCAGATCTACTCGCCCCACATCAGAAGATTCGCTCCACGTCGTCTGCCTCCTGTCACCAGCCACCTACAACTCATACTATTGGGAAGAAGACAAGAGAGGGAGGAGGAAGGAGAAAAGAGAGGGAGATATGAGGAAGAAACCCATGACGGCGAGATCTGAAGAAGAAACCCACAACGAGATATGAGGAAGGCGATGACAGCTGGTTAGTGACCCAAACGGAAGGAGGCGACGGCTAGATCTTAGCAGACACGTCATCAACGGTGGCAGGATGGACGGAGGGAGGGAGGCAACAATGGAAAGATGAGAGAGAAATTGAAGAAGATGAAGCGTGGGTGAGATATGAAAAAATGAGAGAGGAAAATGAAATTATTAAAAAAAAATCATTAATAGAGCGTGAGTGGGATATGAAAAGTTTTTCTTTTGTTGTATTTTTTATTTTCTTTTAATGCTTGGAGGGTTAAATAGTAAAAAACTATTTATTTTCTTGAAAATATGAAGTTGACTTTGACATTTACGAAAAAATGAAAAGTTGAATATAAAAGTGTAATATTGAATTATAATTAAGGCATACATAAAACCATTAAAAATATTAATTACGAAAGTAACCCAACAAACATAATCATAATAACGTTTGGATGGTTAATTATGCTTATAATAAAGAAAAATAAATACTTGTTGTACCCTTAAAATATCTGTCCCACATTTTGTCCAAATATTTATTACTAATAAATAACTTGTCATTTTAACTTTTCTAGTTTGTCACTAGTATCAATATGATTCTTTATTTATTTTTTTCTTTCTTTTCCTTTTTATCCAAAAAAATAATTTATTTTAGGTATAAATTGGTTTTATTATATTGCTCAACTAGTAGAAATTTAAATTATTTTTAAGACTGATTTTAAATATAAAAAATTGAATCAATTTATTTATAAATAGTATTACTGTATATCAGTGTCTATCAATTATAGACGCTAATATTTTGCTATATTTAAAAATATTTTGAGCAGTTTTATCATTTAAAACAATTATCCTTATTTTTATTATGTTTGATAGAGATATACTATGTAACTTTCATAATAATATTAAATAATTATTTATGAATTTTTTATCATACGGGAGGATACTATATAACTTTTTTTTTTTCCTTTTTTACTTCAAATTAATTCTTAAGTCTCTCTCACATGTTCTCACGTGCTTAAAAAATACCATAAAATTTGAAATTGATGTCATTTTTAATAATGAAGTGAATGTCTTAAATGCCCCCAATAGTTTTTCTAATAATAAAAATAAAATAAATAAATAAAAGTGATTGACCTTATCCTCAAAGTGAAACTTTTGTAATTCTAATCCAATTTTGTGTCAGTGTCACTCCCACATATTAGAGAGAAAAAAAAAAAAAAAAAAGTAGAATGAGACATTGTGGGAAAAAAAAATAGAAAAAAAATATTAATTTTCTCCTTAGGAATTTTGGTTTATTGAGTTTGGCACGTCTTGTATTGTACCTAAGTTCTTTGCTTATTTGAATATCGTTGGATTATCCCAACTTGTGTTGAGAAAATATTATTTTAAATAGACAACAAATAAACATAAAATGTTAAATAAACAGAGAATTAAAGATTTGTTAACATGTGAATATTTTTTATGTATTCTAGTATCTATATGGATGATTAACTTAAAATTTTCAGTATATCATAAAAAAATTTAACAAAATATAATAGGTATTTCCTAATAATAATAATAATTTTCATATTTATTTAGTGTTTATTCATTCATTTAATACTTTAATATGAATTTATTGAAATCCATATTTCTATTATCTATTGACATCCAAATTGTATATTCTATCGATAGTTATTGGAATTTAATTATAACTTTATCTGATGAACGATAAATTTAGTGGATCACCATTGAATCGTCAATCACTTTATAATTTTTTTATCTAATTTTCTCTTAGCTCTTTTGTCCTCATTTGATCCTGAAGGCATTTGTCATAAGTGTATCCCTCTTCAAGGCTCTTTCAAGGTAAACTATGATCTGACAGTTTTAAATGGTGAATAAGAATCGGTATCCTTGTTTAAGATAATGGAGATGCTTATGTTCCTATGGAACACTATTTCCTCTTATCAGGCACCATTGACCTTATTTGGGCTATTGCTATATATATGAGGGTCTATCAAAAGCATTTGAAGCAGATTTATCTCATCTCTAGGCTGAAATTGATTTCCTTAATTATCAATTGGAATCTCTTTGGTTTGCAAAATGCAATATGTGAACGAGGTCCAAACCTTTTGTTAATTCCATCTGTGATCTTTATCTCTCTGGGACTATTATACACATTTTTTTAATCAATTGCAAGAATAATTATGTCTCCCATGAAACGTTCGAAGGTTTCTTTTTTTGGAGATCTGACTAAAAAACCATCTTCTAAGGGCAAATTCTACTTAATGAGTTGATAGTTTCTTGAATCCTTTTGTTGCTTGTCCACATTGTTGTGATTAAAAAAAAAGGTTAATTGAACTAAGTAAGCAAGCTCCATCAAAATGTCAAAATCAGGTCCTATTTTGGTAACCATTTTATTTTTTATTTTTGTTTTTAAAATTTAAGCATATAGACACTATTTCCACGTTCAAATTTCTTACATTGTTATTTAGTTTTTACCAATAGTTTAAAAAATCAACCAAGTTTCGAAAACTAAAAACAATAGTTTTTTAAAAGTAGTTTTTGTTTATGAAATTTGGCCAAGAACTCAACCATTGTAGTTAAGATGCAAATCAATATAAGAAAGGAGGAGAAAATAGATAATTTTCAAAAATAAAAAACAAAAAACGATATAATTATCAGACAAGACCTAGGTGTTTTAGAAAAAAAAAAAAAAACATTAAATCTGATAATAATTTTTTTTTTTAAAAAAAATTACAATAAACTAGTTGTAGGGATTCAATTTAAGATTTATTAAGAATACATGTACCAAAATTGAACAAGTTTTAAAATATATGATCAAAATGATATTTTTACGAGTTAATATGAACTATGCTCATTTTGCCAAACTTGATGGGGCTTCTACCTACCAATTAGCACATATTCCACAAAACTCAACGATTACAAATGTAAATTTTCAAAGCTATAGTTTGTAGTAAAAGTATTTTTTTAGAAAATTGCAATGGATGACAATTTGAATATGCTATTTTGTAGATGTGTCACTCATATTTGATATTGTACAAATATAGCAAAAACTTTAAAATGGATTTTTAATTATTTTCATTCAATATTTGTCCTAACAATCAATTGATAGAGAGAGAGGAAAGTAGCTATCAGACATATGCCGATCGACAGAGGTAAGTGGGCGAGAGGTGGAGCAGTGAGTAACGACAAATGGTTTGGAGCATTGCTAATTTGTGAAGGAAAGATGTTGAGAGGAAAGAAAAAGGGGGAGAGAGAAGCAGCAATAGGTGATCGAATGTGTTGTGGTTGGCAAAAGATGGTGTGGAGGAGTGCTGATTGGTGAAAGAGAGATGTAAGGGAGTCTGTTGCTGCAAAGAAGAAGTTCAATTTTTTTTTTTTAAACCTAAGTGTATCATCTCAAAGTATATTAACTTAGTTAAATATATCATTATCAAGTTTATCAATAATATATCAATCATGTGTATTAGCAGTATGTCAGTCAAGTGTATCAACATTATAACAGAGTGCATCTTTATCAAGTTTATAAACAGTTTATCAGTCAAGTGTTTCAACTTTTTTAATAGTTTAAATGAGTGAATAATTGACAAATTTATCTACAAGTGTATATTAGTAGTGAAGTCGTTTGTGACATTTTACATTTTTTTTATATGTGGGTTGAACATCGTTATTTTTTGTTTTTGCAAACAACAAACATGTGAATTGTGAGCCTAATTAATGTATTTTGTTTTGCACTTTTTGCAAGTGACCTTATTTTTTTTTCTTGTATAAAAGCATTATTCTTTCAAATAAGATTAAAACACTATTTTAGTTCCTATATTTTGAAAATTGTTCAATTTTCGTTATTGTACTCCAAATGTTCAATTTTAGTTTATATACTTTAAAAAAATCTTAAATTTAGTCTCATTGTCTCAACTTTTTATTTTGTTAATTTTTAAAAAAATTTAATTATTAATTAATATTTTCGCTATAAATTTTGAAAACATATTCACATATTATATTTTTATACATGAAAAATTATTATTGTTTAACCAATTTCAGTAAAAAAATTACTTTGAGTAACTAAGGTCCCGTTTGGTAACTATTTTGTATTTGGTTTTTGTTGTTGAAAAATAAGAATATGAAAATTATTTCCACCTCCAAATTTCTTCATTTGTTATCTACTCTCTACCCATGGTTTAAAAAATCAAACCAAATTTTGAGAACTAAAAAAAGTAACTTTAAAAAATTGTTTTTATTTTTTGAATTTGACCAAGAATTCAATCATTAGAAAGATGTAAATTATTGTAAGAAATGTGAATGAAATAATCATAATTTTAAAAAACAAAAACAAAAAACTAAATAGTTACGTAATGAAATTTGAATTATTAAAAATTGTTATTTTAAAGTATAATAACTACAACTAAATAATTATCTAAATTTCGCACTAAAAAAAATTCTAAATTTCGGAGACGAAAATACTAATTTAACAAAAAATATATATAAAAATATTATGAAGTTATTACCACGTGTGTAACAATATATAAACGGTGTAGGGACAACAATAGATATTGTTCGGACCAGTTTTCTTGCGCGAAAATTTTGTTTCATATATTAGGTAAAAAGATGGTTAAAAAAAAGACTTCTTTCGAGAGTCCAAGAAAAGGAAAAAAGGAAAGAAAAAAAACGTTACTCAAAAACTCAATGATTATATTTCAAAAGGATAAAACGTTTGTAGTTGGATCACCATTCCCAATTGAAATAATCAAATGGAAGGTAAAATTTCTGATAAATAATCAAATTTGCTTCGTTGTCGTCTTCTAATTTGAATCCGCCACAGCCACAGGCCACAGCCACGGCCATAGACATATCCAACTCCTTGTTTCTTGTATATCGTGCATAACAGAACACAGTGATTGCCAACGCCTTGATGGAGATTTTTCTAATTAATTATCGAAAACATCCATTTTTATTTTGCCACCCCATTTCCATCGATCGACCCCACATTATCATTCCCATTTCTCATCGCCTGTGCTGTGTTCTGCCCCACCCATCTCTGCCAATGCCCTTTTAGAGACCTCCCCATTTCATTTTGATTCTCTAATTTTTCCTTTACCACAGAGATTTGGGTTTCTGGGCATTGATGGGTCGGTGGAATGAGAAACTTGTGGCCTTTTTCAACAATAGATGGTTGGTTTTTGTAGCTGCAATATGGCTTCAATCATGCGCTGGAATTGGGTATCTTTTTGGAAGTATATCGCCGGTTATCAAAACCAATTTGAGTTACAATCAGAGGCAAATTGCGCGTCTCGGTGTTGCTAAAGACCTTGGCGATAGCGTCGGCATTTTGGCCGCTACCTTGTCGGAGATTTTGCCCTTTTGGGGATCTCTCTTGGTCGGTGCTATCCATAACTTTGTTGGGTATGGTTGGATTTGGCTCATCGTCACTGGTCGAGCTCCCGTTTTGCCTCTCTGGGCTGTAAGTTTTCATTCTCCTGTTCTTTCCCTTTAATGCCCCTTGTTTGAGTTTCTATTCGGATTCCATTTCATTTTCCTTATGGGTATGGATCGTTGTCTTTAGATGTTTCCATCGGGATATCCATATTCAGATCTTGATTTGATGGTTTTAATGGAGGTGTTTTGCTTTTATGAACTAATTTCAAAAGTTGCATAGTGGTCAACGAGTTGGAATCTGTTTTAGTATCAATATGATGATTGTTAGATTAAAGATAGTTTGGTATTTTCCTTGGAATTTCTCTGAGAGATTACTCTAAGTTGTGTTGTAGTTAAATGCAGCAGGAAGCAGATTATCTGTTTGATGATTTGTTTCTGTAGGATTGTGGAAGCAATTTTATTGAATATTTCATGGATGCATAACTGATTGCTGGGAATAGAACTTTACAAACCGATTTGCTGAATATATAGGCGGATTGAAACTATTGAAAAGTCCTTTTTGGAAGGTCCAGAATCAATCCTTCCTAACCAGTTCGTTAAGATTGGTAAAATGCATCATCTTCTGGCCATTTAACTCTAAAATTCTTAGTTTGAAGAAAACAATGGCTATATGGAAGAAAATGAGGGGTGAGATGCAGGAATGGCTGTAACTGAACCACTCTAACCAAATAAAGTTTGAAGAGCAAATTGTTAAGCCATTTTTTTTTTCTTTTCATCATTTTTGTTTAGTCACGTATGGATATCATTGTGCAGATGTGCATTCTTGTATTTCTGGGAACGAATGGGGAGACGTACTTCAATACGGTTGCTCTGGTTTCTTGTGTACAAAACTTTCCGAAAAGCAGGGGCCCTGTCGTCGGGATTCTGAAAGGCTTTGCTGGTTTAAGTGGTGCAATTTTGACTCAGATATATGCAATCGTGCATGCTCCTGATTCAGCCAATCTTATATTCATGGTTGCAGTAGGTCCTGCACTGGTAGCTATTGGTGTGATGTTTTTTATCAGACCTGTCGCTGGTCATAGACAAGTAAGGCCGTCCGATAGCATGAGCTTTACTAGTGTTTATGGTGTCTGTCTCCTTTTGGCTGCTTATTTGATGGGAGTCATGCTTGTTGAGGATCTTGTTACCTTGAACCCCACCGTGATAGCCATTTTTACTGGGGTTATGTTTGTCATCCTTCTTACACCCTTTTTGATTCCCGTGACATTGACTTTTAGCTCGGAGACAATGACATATGCTGAGCAAGAGGCTCTCCTACCACCTTCAGAGAAACAGGAACCTGCTAGATCTGAACCAGATGGTAATGAAGTGATATTTAGTGAGGTGGAAGATGAGAAATCAGAGGGAGAGGACTTACTTCCTGCATTAGAGAGACAAAAACGCATTGCTCAGCTGCAAGCAAGACTATTGCAAGCAGCTGCAGAAGGAGCAGTAAGAGTGAAGAGGAGGAAGGGTCCGCGTCGAGGAGAAGACTTCACTTTGGGTCAAGCTTTAATCAAAGCCGATTTTTGGCTTATATTCGTCTCCCTTCTTCTTGGTTCTGGAACTGGATTGACTGTGATCGATAACCTCGGACAGATGAGCGAGTCTTTAGGTTATGATAATACACATATTTTTGTATCCCTGATCAGCATATGGAACTTTCTCGGCCGTGTTGGCGGTGGATACCTCTCTGAGATTGTTGTGAGGTACAAAAGTTATTTTAGTTGTCTCAAGGCAAAGTAAATAAAACTTTTTACTTCTTAGAATGTTCCATTATATCTTACTCTCATTTTCTTCAACAGAGATTTTGCTTATCCAAGACCCATTGCAATGGCGATTGCACAATTCCTTATGATATTCGGACATCTCTTCATCGGCATGGGATGGCCTGGGGCAATGTACATTGGTACTCTTATAACGGGGCTCGGGTATGGGGCTCACTGGGCAATTGTGCCTGCTACTGCCTCTGAATTGTTTGGCTTGAAGAAGTTTGGGGCTTTATACAACTTCCTCACTCTCTCAAATCCTATGGGATCTCTGATATTTTCGAGCTTAATCGCGAGCGGTATATATGACAGTGAAGCAGAGAAGCAAGCTCATAACCATCCCCCACATCTGCAGAGCTCCTCATCATTTTTGTTGGGTAGACTTTACGCCGATGGACCGCACGAATGTGAGGGTGCCATATGTTTCTTTTTAACTTGTATGTTAATGGCTGGATTATGTGCGATTGCAGGCATGTTAAGTTTAATTTTGGTGTATCGGACAAAGGGTGTTTACTCCAACCTCTATGGGAAATCTCGTACATCGACGCTTTCATAGAATGGTTTCAACTTTCATCAATCATGCTACCTTTTCCATGTTCGTTTTTTCGAGATCGAGTGAAATTTTTGCTGAGATGGCTTTGCAAGAACTCACAAGAAGCAGCCATGGACTCGAAATGGACTTGCTTCAGTCTTACAGTTCAATTCACCCTTTTGGTATAAAAAGCCTATTCCTGTGTGTTGGAGACTTCAGTTGGTGGAAGAAAAACATGCACCTTCGTTTCCTATCTTCCACCCAAAATAGAAAATAAAGAAAAAGAAATGTATGAAATATAATTGTTGTGAAACATTTGATATTTAGGATTCATCATTATTGATCAGTGAATTAAAAAAAAGTATGCTATTTATTTGTTTAATTTGCATTTTTTGTTGTCTTCTCTCTTTAGATTGTCATGTATAGGCTATAATTGTGACTTTTTCAACACCTATCATTTCACTGTCTGTGGACATTTCTTTTTCAATATTTATTGGAGAACCACATATTTTTATTATTGTTGTTGTTGTAATATATTTTAATAGAATTTCTAATAACATAATAGGTTTGATAATGTTTAGAAAAATATTATGTGGTACTTAATTTTCTGGTGAGGTGGGTAGGCAATTCGGAGTTTGAGTTGAAATTTTTTGGACTTTAATGATAAAAATGAGAAATGGTCGGTGAAAGAGACAATATAATATAGAGTTATTCCCTTTAATTAATCTGAATATGAATGAAGATGCTTTCAAGCGAAAAAATGTAAAAGAAAGTACAATTTTCGTTCTCTTATTTGATCAACAATAAACAGAAAACGATTAAAAATATTTTCTTCATAAATTTAATTGTATCAAATTTAATAAATCAATTGTAACGTAAAAAAGTGAGCTCTATTTGATTACTTTTGTGTTGTTTATTTGTCTTCTACATCCGTATTGACACATGGGGTCCACTTTCAAATTTGTAATAAAAAAACACAATTTGATTGACAAGTGTAGTGTGCTCGATCTAATTGCGTTTGAAAATTACGTTATATCGTTACTGTTACCATTATGATTACCATTATTGTTATTGTTCAAGAAGAAAATGTATAAATTTTGATACTTTTATTGACTGTTTGACCCTTAGAGGTCACAGTAACGGTAAATATGACAAAATTCATAATTCTAAGTAAACTCGATAAAAAACAATCTAATTACATTTGTGATTCAACCTCATTACAATTGATCCATCAATAGAATTTCATTACAATTACACTAATTTTCATTATGGTTTGGTAAACATAACCTTATTTAAAGTGCTTTTAATCATTCTACTTTTACATTTACGATTGCATTATATATTTTTTTTAAAGGCTTGAACAAATTCCAAACTTCTTTTCTAATAGAATAAGTTAGATGTGAGGATTTAACCGATGATTCTTTAATTAAGTTTGTGATTCTTTAATTAAGTTTGTTCTTAGGCTCCGTTTACTGGTAATAAGTATAAATCAATCGTTATTTTGGATAGTGGGGTTCATTTAATTGCTTTTGATGTTGTTTACATGTTTGCCTGTAATCGCAATTAGATGTGAGGTCCACCAAACCATCTGCATTCAAATCTTTTAAGTTGATTGACCTTTGAAAGATGCTCAATGTTGGATCGTATCAATGCACAACGGAAGTTACAGGATCCATAAACACTCTAATTCATTAATTTTGGCAGAAATGAAAGCATGCTCCAGTAGAAATAAATGGGTTTTATGACATATCTTTGAAGAACTCTCTTTAAGCTTGAATCCAGCTGCAAATCTTTGAATCTTGTTGTAGACCACCACAAGATCTTTCCTACTATCCTCTTGGTACTCTAGATTGAGTAGTGGGACTCAAAATAAGCTTGAATTAAGGGAATTTGGAGACTAACTCAAACAGCAACCCAACTTGAAGAACACCCTTCTTCTACGAATTTTTCAGAGAAATTCTATCGGTTGCATTCCCTTCAAAACACTCCAATCTCTTCAATATATTGCAGACATTCATGCAAAAAGATTTGCTGCATGAGATGCAGCTCATGCTTGGAGTTTAATGAAGCTTGAAGAGGTGAGTTGTTCATGAGCTACTTCATGAAAATAATGGAAAATCCTTATTTTTCATTTTGTGATTTTTCTTCTTTTTCAAATTTGATAAATTGATTTCTTTTAATAAATATGAAAATATTATTAATTTTACAAAATTAATTTCATAAATTAATTTTCTTAATAAATTTAATAAATAATTATTTAGACAATTTAAATAATTCTAATTAATTTAATATCAAATATTAAATTAATTCTATACAATATTATCTTCAAATATTTAATTCGTATTTAAATATTATTTCTCCAATTTCATTTAATTCTAATTTGAACACTTCAAATTAACTTATCACGCTATTCTAGAGCTAATCCATTTACGAGCTAGTAAGGGAACCTCGCGGACCTACAGATCATGGGCTCCAACGATCTGAGATTAATCGGCTAAACTCATTAGACCGATTTAACCCCCCATTCGTTAACTAATGGGTGATTCCACTAAAGCCCATAGCTGAACTCCCCTCACTGTAGATATGTTATGTCCACTCGATATAACCATGATTAGTAAGTTAACCTTTCACAGGTTGTTTGTAATAATGGCTGGGCCGAATCTCTATTTTACCCCCGAAATTACCTCTTGTTCCTTAAGTCCCACTGATCCCCTAATGAACAATTGATTTGTGATCCAATCAACAAATCGAATCCCTCTCGGGCCAATGAGAGGGTGAGACCTCTTGTTCAAGATCCATAATCAGCACTTGAAGGGAACAACCTCTCTACTATCCCCAATTGGGTAGAAGTAAATTCCATCTTGCACCCTATGTCCCCAGCTATTCATCCGGTCTTATCCCAAAAATGGTAAGTTTATTGAGTAGAGGCAGTTGGCTTACTCTTACCATTTGTAAATAAAAGGATAATCCCAAACAAACAGGAGTTCATAATTAGCTCAGGATTAAGGTCAAGTTACCTAGGTCATCACTTTGAAATAATCAGTCTTAAACAGTAAACAACGTTATAAAGTAAGAGTGACTAGTTTCATGGTTCGATCTTGCACAAAACTCATTTGCACAGGACACCCCTACTTCTGATATCTCAACATGCACGAATTAGGATCACTTCGTATGTAGCACTTTACAAACTCTTTGTAACAACTACAGAGTAGGCTGCATCCCATAGTGTTACCAGAATAAGGCACCCAACCTTATTCATATACTATAGACCTTTTTTACTATTTACTCGAACTTGATCTACTTGTATGTCTCCACATAAAGTTCAAGTACTCATATAATAGTCAAGGGACTTAGGTTTATTGGATTTCCAAAAAAAAAAAAAACAAAATATTCCATAACAACTTATGAATTTTCAAAATAAGTTCTACTATTTACAAACCACGAGTTTTAGGACATAAAACCAAACACTCAATCCGATTGAGTTTGAATATGCAGTGGGATTCACTTATTTTATTAAAATATTTTGTGACGAATTTCAGTCTTTTACCCCTGGATATCATAACAAATAGATTGATGGATGCACTGATTGGTAAATATTTAAAAACACATTCGCTCGTAAGCCTATCGATGAACTAATTCCGATTATATAGTCGATAATGGTTAACCGATTCGTTGATCGGTAAATGTTTTATAATTTTTATAAATTCCAACTTTCTATGTGCTTATCGACCTATCGTGCATATCAGTCAATATCGATAAAGTCGACACAAATTCATTTTGAGTCATTCTGTTTGTTGCATGCATGTGTTATTATCAATTCTTTATATCTTCAGTTACTCTTTTGTATATTCTAAAGACAACCTCATGAAGCAAACAAAATATGGACAGAAAAAATAGAAATAAATGATTTGTAGGAATTTAATTTCATACAAAAAAAAGTTAGAAATATGTAACACGATTTTAAGTTAAAGAAAATAATGAGGTCGGGGTTCTACATTCACCAAACCAAAAAAAAAAGAGAAGCTAAAACCCCATACCCCCCTCCACCCCCCAAGCACCATAAGAAGAAGTACCTATCCTATTCAAAATCACTAGATATGAGCATGAGTGTACATTTGCGGTTCTTCTTCTATGCCTTTGTGCCACTTGGTCTTTCTCCAACACGTCGCTTCTTTTCCACCTCTTTCACTTTCCCCTAAACTTTTCGGTTTGGCGGGCAGTTGACCGACAACTATGATGCATCGTGGGGGGAAGGTTGGTTCACACAAGGTTGTGAACCAATTGAATTAACTCCCGTTGTTGAAGTGGGAGTTGGTGAATGCTTTGGTGGAGATGGTCTTTCTGTGATACTCGTCTTCTCTTCTATTAATGCAAGTCCTGATTCATCACCTTCATCGTTCATTGGGGGTTGTAGTGTCGTCATTTAGATGTCAGTGCTTGATCCTTTAGGACTATGTCCATGCATCCTACAAATAGTTAGAGAAGCGGGGCTTAGACGAATCGTCATCCTCTCTGGTTGACTCTTCCATGGTTGTGGGTGTGATTGGGCTGGGTAAATATGAACTTGGATAATCCTCCTGGTATAGAAACCAATAATCACCATCGGAATCATAGCTGCAGTCAAACCACATTAAAAAAAAACCTCAAATTCAAGTGCTAATAGAAAGATTATGCAAGTGGTGTTATATATATAGGCAATTAGTGGAATCATTAGTGTGGTTTAATATCTGATACGATCGTTAGACTACCAGCTTTAAATGCTACATTTCAGTCGATACGTGTGATAATGTTGCTCCACGATATTGGTGTATCGATAATGGTATCGATAAATGTACATGTGTCACTTGCATTTGTGTGGCATGTCATGTTATTTACCAATGACATGTTTTTCGATTTCAACGTCTTTTTTGTGCGCTCGGGAGTTGATAAAGTTGGAGGAAAATTAATGCAACTGACGTTTAATCTTATCGATGTACAGTGAACGACGTGATATGATTATTATGAGTAACAACAGACAAAAAATCAGTGTCCTTCTGGGTTAGATTCTTATTGTCAACCTGATGTGAATTGTGTGGGTGATCATTTGTGGAGACTAAAAGGTTAGATGAGATTAAGTGTTCATCAATGTTTAGGAGTTTCGATTGCGCAGAAATATCGATATGGAGGGTTCTGGTTGTGGGTCCACAACATCGACAGAAGGTTGGAGACTAGTTTGACTACCAGAGTGAAACATTTTCGATTGGAGTTTCATCACTATGTAGGGTTGGAGATGTTCGACGGAAGTTCGCCATTGTACGAGGTTCAGTCCGTTGAGGATGTTGGCTATCATGGAAAAATTCGTCAACCTAGTTGCATGAAAATCACATATAAGTACACTTGTCAGGAGCTATTATTGGATTTATAGTTTACTATTTACAAAATATAGTCATTAAGATTACCTTCGAGATTGAGTCAATAAATTCCGTTATCGACCTCATGCAGCCGCGTACATCTATCATCATCATCATCACGCCATTTATTTTGTTGTTCAGCTCGTCCACCTTATCACCAACAACATGGATGCCACACTCTACCACGGTTAAGTGATCCACATTGGAGGTAGACGTCGATGGTACACAAGGTTGCTACATGTGTGTAGTACTTACTGGCATGTTTAGAGACATAGTGTCATTGTTATACATCGCATCATTTGTGGAAGAGTCATGAATAGATGCATCATCTTGGGCTACATTATATTCATAAACGGGAGGATGTAGAAGAACTGTTGGGGGACAACACGTGACGACTATTGCATTATGACTTTATGCTTCAGGCACATGCATCTGATTCTTGTGCACTGGCGTGGCTGCATACAATTGCTCTTCATCTGACATATGTATCATATTCGTTACTATATTCTGTCATAATATCGAATGCTAATGTCAGTACAAAAAAATGGTAATGACATGAACATAGGTTTATTCGCACATTTACCAATGCGCACTCGAATACTTTGTCTTCCAGCGTGGTTCGTGGTGTGGATCGGACAAAGTCCATCTCAGCATACAAGGAATGACTTTTTTATTTACTTTGGTCGTAGCGACCCCATCTATTGTTGATAGTGTTTTATATAGCCAAACCAGTGAAAATGAGCAGCAAAGAGTTTGAGGATCATGAAATTGGTTAATTAAAAAATATCGTAACAGTAATTTAAGTACCTGAAAGGCAAGTGGAAACTTAGGAAGACTAAATTTTATGATATTCAAGGGGTTAGATGCACTATTATCCCGATATATCCTTTCTTTCCCAACCAATGTTGTCTGTAAACCTCCTTGTGTCCTTTCCCATTGAAGGAAATTAGACATGAGGATTTTCATGAGCAGCGGAAGGATCATTCCAAATTTCAATCGCATTTAAACATTAATAATTATAATCAAGAAACAGAAACATATGGCTATGCACAAATGAAATTACAACATGCTTTTCTCAACGATCAAGGGAAAAAATTAACATACCTTTAAAGACTCATCTTCAACCCTTGATCATGAACACTCGATCAAACAACAACACAACAGTCACGAACGCTCGAACACTTCGACCGCTACACTGCACGATCACAACGACCACGAACTCAACGATCTTCCAAGATCACGAACAAACGACAACCCCGCACGAACACCATGAACAACCTCCAAATAACCTCGACTATGTCGAGTTGAGTATGACACCACCACAATGGCTACCTTGGTATTCTCGGTGTGAGAATCTAGAAGTGTGGGCTCTGTGTGGACTTGGTTAGAGGCAGAGACCTGAGGAGAAAAATCGTGTAAACTATTGAGCAAGTGGGAGATGATAGTGTCTATTGTATAGATGATACCTAATTGTTTAACAAAGGCTATACAATCGTTTAACAAAGGCTATACAATCGTTTAGCAAAAGCTACACGATCATTTAGCTCATCGGCCAATTGAATGTCTATTGTATAGAAAACACTCCATGATCGTCTAGTCTCTCCAAGCTGTCGTTTAGTAAATCATATTTACTTGATAAGCTTTCCGTGAGTAATTTTTGAAAATTGGAAATCTCAAAATCAACAACTTTAAATTTAGGAAAACATTTTTTCTTTTATCTCATGGTTACCATGAAACCACTAGTAACCTCCCACTCAATTGGTTATTAGAGAAAAAGAGATAATTATCCAATAATTAATATTATTATAAATATACATGATAACCAACTTACCATAATATACTTATAACTTATAGTTTTAATATTTCATCTCATGAAACATATAAACCATAACTTTTTTTCTATTCTATGGCACTTAATGTAAATCTCATTTACATTAATCCTCCCCTAGATGTATCTCATACATCACACCGATCATATCATATATAATCGAATTAACTCTTGTCAATTTGAACCTTTCAAATCAACACCAAGAACTGATTCTCAACTTGAATCCATTGAGCTACCAAGGGGACCTTATGGACCTGTAGCTCGACGCTCCAACGGTACGTGAATAACTAACTAAACTCTTTAGTCATGGAATCCACTATCCGTTAACTGCCATGCATTTCACTAAAGACCGACAGCTGAACTCTCCTTACTATAGATATATTTTGTGTCCATCTTAACCAATCAATAGTGTGATAACCCTTCACAGATCGCTTGTAAGTACAGCTCGGCCAATAACCGTTATGCCCTTGTAGTTACATCTAACTCCTTAAATACCACTGATCTCTCTAATGAACATAAGTCATAGTCCTACTATGATTGAGTCCTCTCTTCCAAAGAGATGTTGTGGCTACTATGTTCAAACCCCGGAATCAGCCCTTAAGGGAGCAATCTATCTACTTACCCCTACATCGGGGAAAGAGTGAATTCCATCTTGTGTAACTGAGTTCCCAGCTCCCAAATCAGACAAGTTCCCAAAAAGGTAGGTATGTTGAAGTTGCAATCTGGCCACTCTCACCCATACTAATCAAAGGACCACCCTCAAAGACAAGAGTTCACAAAACACTCAGGATTGAGGTCATGTCACCTATGGTCGTTTAGGTGAGATGTAAGTCTCCAGTATCAACGACGTTATATACAGAGACGAATCATCTCGTGGTCTGGTCTTATACAAACTCTTTGTATAGAACACCCCCGCTCGCATGTCTCCACATGAATGGATAGGATCTACCATCTG
The DNA here is from genome assembly GCF_027475165.1 of Benincasa hispida. Lineage (NCBI taxonomy): Eukaryota > Viridiplantae > Streptophyta > Magnoliopsida > Cucurbitales > Cucurbitaceae > Benincasa > Benincasa hispida. Next base: position 67,083,944 of record NC_143481.1, on the reverse strand, counting down.
TAGTAGTTCACAACACTTGCAAACCTCTACAAAGTGGACCGTATCCGTAGTATCACCAGGATCAGGTATCCCACCTTAATCCTTATACTATAGACCTATTTAGGTTTTCACTTAAGGCATGATCCACTTGTATATCTCATTGCTTAAGTTTACATACAATAACCATGGAGCTTTGTTTATTGGATATGAGTAAATGCCATAATGAAATAACTCTTATTTTATTGAGAAACAATGTATGTATTACAAACAACGAGACTTCAGAAGAATTAGGACACCAATCTCAACACCCATAAGATGGTTCCCCAGTTGAAATGGCAGACATTTTCGGCATCAACGAACAATATTAAAGTAATGAAAATATGCTTGTCTTTTCCCATCATCGTAAGCTTTGTAGTATACGAGAGAAATTCTTACAGCATCCTTGTCATTGTCCAATTTTGGATACTCTTTCTCCAAATCAAATATAGTTAGTGTGCCACAACAAGGGAAGTACCTATCTTTTAAACGATTACCCTCATTGTAGGTCGTGGTACTACATCGATAGAAGACCATAACCCTGACATCAATAGAAATTCTAGCTTGCCGAAAGTCAAAAGTGATCCTTTGATGTTGTACGTAGTGCAGTCTTCTCGGGAGTGGACAACCTCCCTCAGTAAGGCCGCTTGTATTACACCGCTACTGAAAATGATATTTAGGTCAATATAGCAACCAAATATTGTTCTCCTGAAAGCATCGAGTTGCATTTGAGTGAGTTTGCTCTTAATAGACACATTTGTGGTCTTGATATAGGATAGACTTGTATATTGTGCTGGAAATCATTCGTTCGGAGGAATCTTGTATTGAGGCTCTACAATGTGTTATCTGGAAGTTGTCATATTTCATGAAAAAAATAAGTTAGCAAGAAAAAAATGTACACACTTTCATCCATTTACTGTTATCGACTACATTACGGACTTCGACTTATCACTATTGACTTATATTTATCAACTTATCGTTATCAACTTATCGATTAACTGGCTTATAGATATAGACTTACTGCTATTAAACAATAGGGGCCGGACGAAATGTCAAACAACATTCATATAGAAGAATGAATAGACCGACAAACAATATTGTTGTCGATAAGTATAATCATATCATAAAATAAACTAATATGCAAGGATAAGTTTACTCTACGCATAGCAAGCCTTTTCCAAAACATAGCCAAGCCTTCAACCAACCGACCTCTCTTAGCCTCAACCTCTCAATGCATAGCCAAGCTTACTCTATGCATAGCAAGCCTTTTCCAACGTACGGCAAGCCCATGCCTTCCTTGCCTAGCTAACCTCCAAGCAAGACTTCTCAATGCCTATCTTCTTTCTTCCCAACCTTCAACACAAAGCTAAGGCCTCCTTTCCCCTTATCTTCCATGCATAGCTTGAAAGGATACGCAGATACTCGTTGCGAAAGCAATCGCATCCCAATTCTAATTTTACAGAACATACAAAAAATATAGAGGAAAGAAACAATATTTATATAACAAAATAAGCATGAATTTTTACAGAAAATGAAGAGGAAGAAGAGATCCGAAGATCACTTGTCCTTGAAGACTAATCTCTTCACAATTCCTCTTTGAATCTCGAATACAACAAACTCTTCAATCACAAACACCAAAAATCACAGCAACAAAACCCAATTAACCGAACATTAACACATGGAGACCTCGATATTCTTGGAGGGTAGAGAACCGATGAGAGTTTGTGGGCTTCAAGTTTAATTTTGGAAGAGATGGATGTTATTGATTTGAGAGAGCAAAATATGCAAGAAAAATCCACACACAAAATCCTAGTCATTTTGTGTTATATAAGAGCGTACAAAGAAAATGAACCAGCCTTGCCCTTTTAGCTTCCACACATTAAGACAACTTATTTCTCTCTCTCTCTCTCTATTTTTAATTAAATAGTTAATTAATTAATTAATTAATTATATATATAATATAATATATATATATAATATTATATATATATATATATATATATATATATATATATTAAAACCATATGTTATCTAATAACATATAATTTATAGTCTATATTATATCACATATAATATAACCTATAGTTTAATATTTTCTCACTTAACCTATAGTATTTAATATGAATCAAATTCATACTAATATTTGAATAATATTCAAATATTTATTTTTCTCTCAAATACAACTTTATATTATAATGTATCATATACATTATGTTAATTATATCTCATATAATTTTACATTAATTATATCTTATATAATTAATTCCTTTTATTAAATTGAATAATTCAAATTAACCCAAGTTTAATTCAATTCTTATTAATCCCAATTGAGCTAACAAGGCGACCTTATGGACTTGTAGATTGAAGTTCTAATGGTACTTGATTAATTAATTAAACTCTTTAATTAAATTAACCAACTTCAATTAACTGTCTGTCACTCCACTAAAGATCGACAGTTGCGCTCCTCGCACTATAGATATATTTTTGTGTCCATTGGATATAATCAATCGATAGTGTATTGACCCTTCACAAATTACTCGTAAGTACAACTAGACCAAAATTGTTATTTTGCCTCTGTAGTTATATCTAACTCCTTAAGTACCACTGATCCCTCTAATGAACAATAAGTTGTAGTCGAACTATAACCAAACCCCTCTCGGTCTAGGAGAAGGTATGACGCCACATTGTTCAAGTCCCGGAATCAGCTCTTAAAGGAACAATTCATCTACATTGTTCATTCAATTGGTATCAAAATAGTGGTTCTAGGTACCAATTTTATTTTTCCATAATTGAATTTACAGTTATATGGTGGGTTTTCATTATGTATTTTATTCATGTCGATGAATGGATGAATGAATGGTTTACAATTCATGAATTGTTCCCTTAAAGGCTGATTTTGGGGCTTGAAGAATGTGGCACCACACCCTCTCTTGACCCAAGAGAGGTTTGGTTATAGTTGGACTATGATTTATTGTTCATTAGAGGGATCAATGGTACATAAGGATTTAGATGTAACTACAGGGGTAAAACAGTAATTTTGGCCCAACTGTACTTATGAGCAATTTGTGAAGGGTCATTGCACTATTGATTGATTATATCCAATGGACACAAAAATATATCTGTAGTATGAAGAGTGCAGCTATCGATTTTTAGTGGAGTGTCTGGCAGTTAACGGATGGTGAATAATTTAATTAAAGAATTTAATTAATTATTCACGTACTGTTGGAGCTTCAAACTACAGGTCCATGAGATCCCCTCGGTAACTCAACGAGATTTAATGAAAATTCGTTTTTGGATTCATTTGAATTTTTCAAATTAATTGAGGGATTTAATTAATTATATATGATATAATTCATTTAAATTTAAATTATATATGATAAGATTACTATAATGTATTTGATATATTATAATATTAAATATTTATTCGAGAGAAATTAAATATTTGAATATGATTCAAATGTTAATTATATGAATTGGATTCATATAATTAAATTTAATATAAATGAAATTTATATTAAATATTATTGTTGATAGAATTAAACTATAAGTTATATTGTTTTGGATACAATATTAAACTATAGGTCATATGTTATATTTGGTATAACATATAGTTTAATATATATTATATGATAAAGTAGTTATTATATATATATATATATATAACAGTTTTAGAGAGGGAGTTGTAACTCCACCCCTTTATCTCTCCACAATGTGTAGAAGAGGGATGGGGACTTCGGTTTTCTACTTCCTGAAAGAAAAAAACACAGAGAGAGTTCTATGATCTAAAAAAAGTCTTCCTCATCCTTTTCTCTGATCTCTCTCAAAAAACCGAAATAACCAGAGCCCACTCCTTTAGGGTTCACATCCCTGAGAATACCATAGTAGCGATTGTGGTGGTGCCTTTTTGAAGAGGACTTAACGTGAAGATTGGATTCTTCAAAGGTAAGGGTTCTAAACAAAAGTCTATTCTTTTCTTTTTGTTTTTCTAGCATGTTGTAGTTATGTAATTAAATGCATAATATTTGTTGTTTCTCTGTAAAATTTTGTTATGTAAAATTTTAGGAATTGGGACGATCCGCTTCCGCTTATGATCCTTTCACAGAGTTCCTTCACCACTAACTATCGGTCACTTCACTAAAGATATACAACTGAACTCTTCGCATTGCAGATATATTTATGTGTCCATTAGATATAACCAATCAACAGTGCGACGACCCTTTATAAATTGCTCATAAGTACAACTGGGCCAAAATTACCGTTTTACCCCTGTAGTTACATCTAACTCCTTAAGCACTACTGATCCCTCTAATGAACAATAAGTCATAGTTCAACTATGACTAAACCCCTCTCTGATCAAGAGAAGGTGTGGTGCCACGTTGTTCATGTTGGGGTTGATGCCCTAAATCTCGTAGGGTCTTGTAGTTTGTAAACACTTGTATGAACAAACATTTTGTGATTTATAATATATGATATTTTATTCACATTGCCTATGTAATATTTGATATTTTAGTTGCATTAACCACAAACCAATGAACTAAGATCCATGTTTGTCGTTGTAACTTAAACATGTATGTGGAGACATACAAGTGGATCGTATTTTAAGTGATAACCTAAATGGTTTGTAGTATATGAATAAGGCTGGATACCTTATCCTGGTGACACTACGAGTATGGCTCGCTTTGTAAGTGTTACAAATGTTGTAAAGTGCTACAAATAATATGATCCTGATCATTCATGTATTAGACATGCGAGCGGGGATATTCTATACAAATGAGTTTGTATAAGACCGGACTACGAAATGTTTAGTCTTGTTATATAACGTCGTTCATAATTGAGACTTTCATTTCACTAGGATGACCATAGGTAACATGACCTTAATCCTGAGTGAGTTGTGAACTCCTGTCTATAAGGGCGGTGCTTTAATTTGCATGGGTGAGAGTGGTCAGATCGCCGACTCAACAAGCTTACCATTTTGGGGATTCGTCTGATTGGGGAGCTGAGAACTCAGCTACACAAGATAGAATTCACTCCTTCCCCGATGCAGCACCACACCCTCTCCTGGCTTGGGAGGGGTTTAGTCATAGTGGGACTATGATATATTGTTCATTAGAGGGATCAGTGGTACTTAAGGAGTTAGATATAACTATAGGGGCAAAACGGTAATTTGGCCTAATTGTACGTACGAGCAATTTATGAATGGTCATCGTACTGCTGATTGGTTATATCCAATGGACACAGAAATATATCTGTAGTGTGAAGAGTGCAACTGTCAGTATTTAGTGGAGTGTCCGACAGTTAATGGATAGTGGATAATGTGATTAAAGAGTTTTGTCAATTATTCACGTATCGTTGGAGCTTCAAGCTACAGGCCCATAAGGTCCCCTTGGTAGCTCAATGGATTCAAGTTGAGAATCAGTTTTTGAGTTAATTTGAAATGTTCAAATTAATAAGAGGGAATTTAATTATATATGATATAATTGATATAATATATTTGATACATTATTGTTTGATTGGAGGAACTAATATTTGAATATGACTCAAATATAATTTCTATGAATTAGATTCATAGTTATTAAATTTAATACAAATATGATTGATATTAAATGCCATAAAATAAAGAAAAAGGACTATGGCTTATATATTGTATATGATGCAATATTAAAACTATAGGTTATACATATAATATGATAAGTTAGTTATCATATTTATTTATATTTATTAATTATTTGATAATTAAATTATTTTTTACAATAACCATCCTTGGTGGGTAGTTACACGATTTTATGGAAATTTTGGGATAAAATGAATTTTGATTTCAAAATCTCATACGTCTCACATTACTGACTACCGAGTTACTACACGATAGCATCGAGAGACTATATGATAGCTTTCTTATCTCAACGATCGAGTATCGAATCTATGCAATAGACTTTATCTTCTACACGATAGTGTTATCTCTTACTTGATCGTCTCCTCCTCTACTCTAAATCTTCCCTCAAACCAAAATAAGCCAGAGCCTACCACTCCTGGATTCTCACATCGAAATACCAAGGAAATCTAGTGGTAGTGTTCGGATTTGTTCGAGGATCGAGTTTCAACTCATTGCTGTTCGAGTGAGATTGTCTTGCTTGTTGTGTTTGTGTTCAATCGAGGGATATACTTGAAGAAAGGTTTTTCAAAGGTATAGTTTCTTGATCTTTGTTTTTTATTTCAAGAAGCATGTTGTAACTTAAGTGATGTGCATAATCTGTTCTATTTGACTGTAAATGTATGAGTTCTTTCACAATAGAGTTTGGACGATTCGCTTCGGCTCAAAGGTCCTCTATAATTAGAATTCCTTCCATTAAAGCCCTAGAATCAACCCGTACGGGACAATTTATCTACTTACCCCGACATTAAGGAATGTGTGAATTCTATCTTGTGTAACTATGTTCCCAACTCCCCAATTAGATGAATCCCCAAAATGATAGGCTTATTGAGTTGGTGATCTGACCACTCTCACCCATACAAATCAAAGGACCACCTTTATAGGCAGGAGTTCTATAACGACCCATATTTGTACGCATACAGGAAATTAAATGTCTAATATTAAGTAGGACGAAATTTTATTTAAAGGGGTGGAAATTTAGAAGGAAAAAAATGAATAATTGGAAATTGAAAATTTATTGAATTAATTGGAAATTTATTCATTATCCAAAAATAATGAATAAGGGAGCAGAATCAGGGAGGATTAATTGGAAGTTGGACGCTAGCTAATTCAGGAGACAACGGGTAGTAGATAACTTTTGTTTGGACACTACTCATTGGAAGAATTGGAGTGAATTAATTGTTCATATACTCTTAAAATTTGAAAGAGTTAAAAAGAGGAAGTGGAGTCCACAAGCAGTGAAGGCAACCACGCATGAAAACTAGCGAGATTGGAGAGAACATTGGAGAGAGCGAGAGTAAAGAGAGCGAGATTCTTAGCGAGATAGTAGGAGAGAGTGGGAGCAAGAGCGGGAGCGGGAGCGAGAGCGAGAACGAGAGCGAGAGCGGGTGTGAGTCCAGCGAGAGTGAGAGCGCAACCAACGAGAGTGAGAGCGAGAGTGGGAATCGCAAGAGCCAAACCAGCGAGAAAGCTAGAGAGAGCGAGATTCTGAGAACAAAGAGAGCGAGATTTGGACATAAGCATGGATTATGCGTTGAATTTGGCCACGATCTTATAGATTATACATAGAAAAAATCCTAAAATTAAATACAAACAAAGAATGATGATGTAAGGGCAAACATTAGCCAAGATTAGGTGTCTTATTGAGAGGAATCCTTAAACCCTAAGTAATTTTAAAGAAGCCACCTGTACGATGATTTGTCACACTGAAAAGAGCTCAAAACTACTATAAATAAGACCCTTTGCCTGAAGATTTAACCCATTCTCAAACAAATCTCAGTAACAAAGAATCGTGTGAAAGAGTAAGTGTGAGTGAGGAAGTTCTGTGAGGTTAAAAGAGAAAAGCTCGGGTAAGGTGCTACCCAAATTTCTGCCCAAATTTCCTTCTAGTTTAAAAGGGAAAGCTCTACTGATCAAATCATAAAAAATAATATGGAATAACTAGATCAAAGTAAGTAGTTTATCTCATCCTCTCTTTAAATGTTCTATGGTAGTGTACCTTTATTATGTTGCATGATTATGTTAATTGTTATTTTGCATTACATATTTAGAACACGTTTGTCTACAAGGGACCCCATACATTATGTTTGTTCACGATTACGTTAAAATCAAGTTTTAATTAGGTGTAAGTTATGCTTCCAGTCTAATCTTACGTTTATGTTAATGGTTGATGTTGGATGCGACTCTGGCCCTACTGACTGCATGACCCACTAATCATCAGATGGGTTAGTTTCCGCTTAAGTCTTCATCTTCCTATCAGGGCGGAGAAATTTATGCTTCTAGGGCTGGCAGGGCATGTATGGTTGCACCCCTCCAGGCCTAATCTTACGTTATGTTTATGCTAGGGACTAGCAAGGTATGTATGGTTGCACCTCTCTAGTCCAATATTACGTTTATGCTAATGGTTAATGTTGGATGCGACTCTGGCCTTACTGACTAGATGACCCGCTAATCATCAGATGAGTTAGTTTTCGCTTAGGTTCCCATCTTCCTATCAGGGCGGAGAGATTTATGTTGGAAGCATAACCGACCACCACATGTTATTATACGTTTTCGGTCCCAATCATATGTTTTCATGACATGTTGCTTGTGATTGTGCATTTGGTCACTACCCTATGTGAGAACTACTTACTGGGTATATTATATACTCATCCTATATTTTTACAGACTTTGTAGGTAAGGACACAGCGTAGATGGCAGAATTGGACGTCGCTCAAATGGCCAACCATCAAACTCACTATTATAGGCACATGCATTTTGTACCACCACGCTAATGTTTTATGGATCCTAGTGTTTTGATAAATAAACTTTTTATATAGTTTTTCTATCTAATTAATAAAATTTAGATATGTTCTTTGAAATTTTAACCAAAACTCATCTCATGATAGAAAAGTCTAAGTATGCATATCGTAGCGGTCGGATCATAATGTGTAAGGGTCCGGTCGTTACAAGTTCACAACTCACTCAAGATTCAGGTCATGTCACCTATGGTCATCCTGGTGAAATGTAAGTCTCTATTATTAACGACATTATATAATAAGACTATTCATTTCGTGGTCCGATCTTATACAAACCCTTTTGTATAGAACACCCCGCTCACATGTCTCCACATGAATAATCAGGATCAGATCATTTATAGCACTTTACATTAATTGTAACATCTGCAACGTGGGCTGTCGTAGTGTACTAGGATAAGGTATCCAACCTTATCCATGTATTTTTGACCATTTAGATTATCATTTAAACATGATCCACGTGTATATCGCTACATATATGTTTAAGCAATAGAAGATAATCTTGAATGTTAGTTTTTTTTGTTTTGTGGGTTAATTCTACTAAATCTTGAATAAAAAAACTCATATATTATTAAATAGATAAATTGTTTGTACATTACAATTACAAATTACGAAACCCACGAGATTTAGGGCATCAACCCCAACAGAGGTTCCCTTAACAGTTGAGGTGGATGTGATCTACTAGATGAACCTATATCAATAACTCTTGTTTATGTACTTGGCTCTTCAACAACTCTTGTTAAAGGTTCAGTAGTTTTACTGGAAAACCCATTCAATATTAATTTACTACATAGTTTGTGCTCTCTGATGTGGTCTTCTTCAACAACTCTTTGAGTTACAACCATTCTAAATATTTTAGTATTAAGGAGGACCTTAGATGCTAACGGCCTAAGCACAAAAAGGTTACTATATAAGTTTATAGAATTTTTTTTTAACACCATTTATGTTTCAACACCATTTTTGTAAATAAACATTTTATTCACTATAAAATTTAAAGTTATTCTAACAAACATTTTACAGAAATCAAGTTCATTTTAAAATGAAGAGCTATATATAAATTGTCTAACAAAAGATATGATTTCTGTAAACATAAACGGAGTCCTCCTACTATCACAGCTGAGACGATGTGTCTAGTTCCAATTCGCATTGTCATCTCACCAATGCCGCTGGGAATTTAATTCTCTGAAATGAAGAACAAATATGGTTAGTAGTACTTGAATCAACTATCTAGGAAGAATCATCATTCTTCACTAAACAAGTTTCCAACCTGAGTAAATAATATTGACCTTGTTTGGCCTTTTTCTTTTTTTCAAAATATTTGGGACAATTCCTTTACCAGTGTTCCTCATCATTGCAATGGAAACATATTCCCTTTGTAGCCTTGGCCTTCTTCCCTTTTTGGGCAGCAACAGGGTTAGCTTTCTCTTGACCTTCTTTCTTCTTCTTCTTCCTCTTTTTGGTGCCAAAAGAAGAAGGTACAAATGTTGTTCCAAAGGTCGAACCTTTGTGAAACTTTTTGAAGGACGAGACAACATTTGTCTCACCTTTCTATTCCTTGACTTTCATCAAGGACTAATAAGTCTGCAATGTATTGAGTAGAGTGGTCAGGTTGTAGAAAAGCTTGTTCATGATAATGTCACTATGGAACTGAAGAAAACTTTTAGGTAAAGTTTTTAAGATAAAGCTAACCTGACTAACCTCATTGAGGATAGACTTGTTCATCTCAGCAATGTTAAAGTGGATCATCATGTTCAAAACATATTCATGATCTGATGTACCTTCTTTCATCTGGGCATTGGAGATGAACTTGAGAGCGTCATGTTGTTTGGACGGTTGTTCAAACATTCCTCTCAAGGACTCCATGATCTCACGAACTGTGAGCATGGGCTTGTGCTTCTTGGCCAAAGCTTCAGACAAGCTAGCCAAGATATATGCCCGGACCTTTTCATTTGCCCTGACCTATCGCTCATATGCCTTCCAAATATTTTAGGATGTATTGGCAGTTGAGGCTTGAGAACACTTCTCAACCAAGACGAATTGTAGGTCATTGATAATGAGTACAATATTAATAGTATTTTTCCATCTTGTATGGTTCTCGCCGTTTAACTTATCGGTGGAAAGCATATTTAAAGTAGCGCTCGTCATTATGAAATTGCTAAAACCATACAATGTATTTATATTAGTTATTAGATGCATTACACAATTAAAAAACCAATCAAATTAGCAAAATTCTAATATACCCGATGTGATATCTATTTTGCAATGATGCTTCGGTTGAGCAGGGTAAAAGTCACGTAGGGTGACTAGCTACCCATACATTGAATTGAGACAATCTCAACTAATAATTACACTAGAATAGCTCTTATTTCTATAACTATTAGTCACCATTTTTTGGTCCAGAAAGTGTTAACTTGCTTAACATTTTCTTGTAAGTATAACCTCTTATTTTAGATTCTAGAGTTCCATCCCAATGAGTCAACCGTAGAAAAAAATCGATTGGGACAAAAAATAAAGCAATCCTATCCATTTATGGAGTTTGAGTAAAGATTCATGTAAATGCCATCTGTAGGGGACACAAGCAAAGTTGTCTCGAGGCTAAGCTGTTGGGATTGGTGTTCTAATTCTCCCGGAGTCTCGTAGTTTGTAAACAATTTGTACACATTGTTATAAATAAAATAAATGTTATTTTATTTGCACTTACTCATATCCAATAAACTAAGATCCGTGGTTATTTCATGTAAACTTAAGCATGTATGTGAGACATACAAGTAGATCATGCCTTAAGTAATAACCTAAATGGTCCATAGTATAAGGATAAAGAAGGGACACCTTATCCTGGTGATACTACGGATATGACCTGCTTTGTAGACTTTTATAAGTGTTGTAAAGTGCTATAAATAGTCTGATCCTGACCATTCATGTGGAGACATGTGAGCAGAAGTGTCCTATACAAAGATTTTGTACAAGACCGGGCCACGAGATGATTCGTCTATTTATATAACACCGTTGATAATTGAGACTTACATTTCACTAAAATGACCATAGGTGACATGACCTTAATTCTGATTGTTTTGGGAACTGTTGCCTATGAGGGTGATCCTTTGATTAGTATGGGTGAGAGTGGCTAGATTGCCAACTCAAAAAGCTTACCTTTTTAGGGATTCGTCTGATTGAGGAGCTGGGAACTCAGTTACACAAGATGGAATTCACTCCTTCACCGAAGCAGGGGTAAGTATATAAATTGCTCTCTTAATAGCTGATTCCGGGTCTTGAACATAGTGGCCACACCCTCTCATTGGAAGAGAGAACTCAATCATAGTAGGACTATGACTTATTATTCATTAGAGGAATCAGTGGTACATAAGGAGTTAGATGTAACTACAGGGGCAAAACAGTAAATTGACCCAGCTGTACTTACCTAAAAGAGTTATCACACTATTGATTGGTTATATGGATACAAAAATATATCTGTAGTGAGAAGAGTGAAGTTGTTGGTCTTTAGTAGAGTGTTTGGTAGTTAACAGATGGTGGATCTCATGACTAAAGAGTTCAGTCAGTTATTCACGTACCATTGGAGCTTCAAGCTACAGGTCCATAAGGTTCCCTTTGTAGCTCAATGGGTTCAAGTTGAGAATCAGGTTTTGGGTTAGTTTGAAGTGTTCAAATTAACTAGAGGAAATTTAATTATATGCGATATAATTGGTGTGATGTATTATATACATTATTTGGAGGAATTAATGTAAATATGATTTATATTAAGTACCATAAAATAGAAAAAGGACTATGGCTTATATGTTTCATATGATGAAATATTAAAACTATAGGTTATAAATATAATATGATAAGTCGATTATCATATTTATTTATAATGTATTACTTATATGATAATTAATTCTTTTTCTCTAATAACTGATTAAGTGGGAGGTTATTGGAAGTTTTATGGTAACCGTGAGATAAAAGAAAAATTGTTTTCCAAAATTAGTTATTGCTTCATTCGGTAATTCTCACAGAAAAGGGTTATCAAGTAAAATTGTTTTACTAAGCGATAGTCGTTGAGATATTAAACGATCGCTTAGAGTTGGCTATATGATAGTTACTCAGCTAATTGTTGCTACACGATCAAGTAGCAAAGTCTATGCGATAGGCTTTGGTTTACTAAACGATCGAGTACATCGTCTATGCGATAGACAGTGTTTCATCTCCCACTTACTCGATCGTCTACTCGATCGAATACCTCCTCTCTTCCTCAAGCCAAGATCATAAAGTGCCCACAACTCCTGGATTCTCACACCGAGAATACCAAGGTAACACTTGTGGTGGTGTTCTTACTCCGTTCGTGAATCGAGTTGGACTCAACTGGGTTTGAAGAGCATTCAGACATTGAGTCACTCTACTAAACCAACTTTCATTAATTAATTGAAATAAATTCTTTAATTAAATTAACAACTTTCATTAATTGTCAGTCATTCTACTAAACACCACCAACTACACTCTTCGCACTATAGATATATTTTTATGTCCATTGGCCCTTCAAAAATTGGCACTATAGACAATGCATTGACCCTTCACAAATTGCTCGTAAGTACAGCTGAGCCAAAATTACCATGTTGCTACTGTAGTTACATCTAACTCTTTAAGTACCATTCATCCCTCCAATGAACAATAAGTTATAGTCGAACTATAACAGAACTCCTCTCGGGCCAGGAGAGGGTGTGATGCCATATTATTCAAGCCTTAGAATCCGCTCTTAAGGGAGCAATTTCTCTACTTACCCTAAGAATAGAGATGGGGTGAATTTCTTTTTGTGAAGTTGCAATCCCACCTCCCCAATCAGACAAATCACCAAAATGATAGGCATATTGAGTCGGTGAAACTGGTCATTCTCACCCACACAAATCAAAGGATCGCCTTCATAAGAAGAAGTTCACAACTCACTCAGTCAAGTCACTTATGGTCATCTTGGTGAAATGTAAATCTCTATTAACAATAGTGTTATATAGAGAGATTATTCATTTCGTGGTCCGGTCTTATACAAATGATTTGTATAGAATACCCCCGATCATATGTCCCACATGAATGATCAGGATTAGATCATTTGTAGCACTTTATAACAATTGTAACAACTACAAAGCAGGTCGTATTCGTAGTGTCACAAGATAAGGTATCCAACCTTATCTATCTACTATAAACCGTTTAGGTTATCACTTAAACATGATTTATTTATATGTCTCTATATACATGTATAAGTTACAGAAGATAACCCTGGATCAGTTTATTGGTTTTTGTGGGTTAATGCAATTAAATGTCAAATAAAATACCTCTTATTTTATTAGATAAATAAAATGTATGTACAATAAAATTACAAACTACAAAATCACGAGATTTAGGGCATCAACCCCAACATAGTCAACACTTACTCAGCAGCAGCTTGTTTACAGCGGAAGGTTCCCTCATGCCATCACCAAGCTCAAGCTACCTTCCCATGCTTTTCCTTTGCTTACTTCCCAAGCATGGCCTTGAAGGAACTCTTATTCAAGAGAACCAGTGAGTAGAAGCAAGATCTTTCCATGCCCATTATGAATGAATAAAACATTTACAAACAAACAACCACGGTTATGTATTATATAGAAACTTACAACATGCTTTCTTAACTTAAATACAAAGGGAATCAAGAGACATACATTTGAAGAGCTCTTCTTCACGTATTCCCTCGATCTACACTGGTCAAGATCCTAGCAAAATCTAAATGATCACGAATGCAATGAACACCCAGTGTATCACAAACAGTCTGATCCTCAAATGCAATCGAGTGAGACTCGATCCTCGACCCTCGCGCAAAAACACTCAACACTACCACTCAGTAACCTTGGTATTCTCAGAGTGAGAATCCAGGAGGTATGGGCTTTATGTGAATTTGGTAGAGGGAATGAGGAAGTATACGATCGAGTTAAACGATCGAGTAAGTGAGAGAAAGGTTTAGTCTATCGTATAGATAGTGGGTACTTGATCGTTTAGTAACAAGGAGCAATCGTGTAGTAAACTCGCTTGGTCATCTAGTCTCTCGAAAGGGCTATCATATAGCTTTCTTTCACTCGGTCGATTGTTATGCAATAATGCAGCGATCCATCAAAAAATGAAAACTCTTTTCATTTTATTCTTTAGTTATTAAAACTGGAATTAACCTCCCACTTGCACGGTTAATGGAGAAAAGAAATTAACCAACTAAAACAATTATCTCATAATTGTTTTTATTATAAATAAATATAATAACTAATTTATCATATTATATTTATAACATATAGTTTTAATATTACATCATATGTAATATATAAACCATAGTTCTTTTCTTCTTTATTTAATATAAATCATATTTATATTAATTCCTCCAATTAATGTATCTAATACATCAAATCAATTATATCATATATAATCGAAATAATTTAATTATATCATATATAATAAAATTTCCTCTTGTTAATTTGAACACTTAAAACTAACCCAAAAACTGATACTTAACTTGAATCCATTGAGCTACCAAGGGAACTTGATGGACATGTAGCTTGAAGCTCCAATGGTACGTGAATAACTGCTTAAACTCTTTAATCACGATATCCACCATCCGTTAACTACCGGGCACTCCACTAAAGACTAACAACTGAACTCTTTTTACCATAGATATATTTCTGTGTCCATCGAATATAACCAATCATGAGTACGATGACCCTACATAGATGCTTGTAAGTACAGAGAAGGTGTGTGGCGCCACATCGTTCTCAAATTACAGACTCGATTGCAAAGTTAATTTTCAAATTACAGACTCAACGAACTTGAACTTTTCAAATTACAGACTCGATTGCAAAGTTAATTTCGCCCAAAAACACAGAGGCCCTTACAATTAACATTTTGTAATAACGAAAGCTCTAACAAAAAGGCAATTTAAACCCGAAACATTCATCAATTCATCCACAAATGCAGAAAATGGTTAACTACAAATGCAGAAACCCACCACAACTATAAAAAACCATTCCATTCATATCTTTAATTTGGAATATCAGACAACCTGGCTTTGATACCAATTGAAGGAAATCGAAATCGAGATTTCCGTGAGCAGCGGAAGCAAGACTATTCCAAATTACAATCATGAATCAACAATACATTTACAGTCGACTTCAAGACAAGCGGTTATGAAAATTACAGAGAAATTATAGCATGAACAATAAATATACAAAGAAACAAACTCTATACGAACATCGGCAGAAGCGTCTCCACGCTCTGATGCGCACTTTGATCGAACAACAACAACCACGAGTGCCCGATCTACACGACCACAACACTGCACGAACACAGCACGAACACTTCGTGATCGTCTTCAACGATCTTCTCGGTCACGAACTCCTCCGCAACAGTGAACGACCTCCACAGCACCGCGAACGGCATCTGAAAAACCTCGATAGTGTCGAGTTGAGTCTGACACCACTAACAAGGGGACCTTGGTATTCTCGGTGTGAGAATCCAGAGGGTGGGCTCTGTTCGGACTTGGTGTGAGGCAGACGAAGGGAGGAAAGATAGATCGTGTACACGACTGGGCAAGTGGAAGAAGTTAGAGACCTATCGTATAGGTTGATGCCCAATCGTTTAGATAAAACTATGCGATCGTTTAGCAAAAGCTATGTGATCATTTAGCTCTGTCATTTAGATTTTTCGTTCTAGACGATTGTGATCTCCCACTTGTCCTAATGACTCGGGAGATTAATGTACAATACAATATAAAATAAAATAGGGCATACCCCAGTATCATCTCCCACTTGCCCTAGACAAGATGATGCATGTCCTACAGACCCAGACTTTCCAGGTGACCCTCGAACACTTTAGCCGTGAGGGCCTTTGTAAAGGGATTTGCAACGTTGCGCTCCGATACGATCTGCTCCATTATCACATCACCGTGACGCACAGTCTCCCTAATCAGGTGATATTTCTATTCTATGTGCTTACCCCGACGATGACTCCGAGGCTCCTTCGAATTTTCCACAGTCCCGTTGTTATCACAATAAAGAGTGATAGGCAAATCCATATTTGGAACAACTTCCAAATCTGTAAGGAACTTCCTCAGCCAAACAACCTCTTTAGCTTCTTCACAAGCCGTTACATATTCGACTTCCATAGTGGATTCCGTGATGCATCCTTCCTTGATGCTTCGCCAAACTACAGCCCCTCCATTCAAAGTAAACATTGACCCCAATGTCGATTTGCGAGAATCTCGATCTGTTTGAAAATCAGAGTCCATGTATCCTGTAAGGATCAGATCCTTATCTCTATACACAAACATGTAGTCCCTCGTTCTCCAAAGATACTTGAGGATCGTCTTGACCATCGTCCAGTGATCAAATCCTGGATTGAACTAATACCGACTGACAATGCCTACTGCATAGCAAATGTCAGGTCTGGTACACAATATTGCATACATCAAGCTTCCTATAGCAGAAGCATAGGGAATCCGTCTCATCTCCTCAACCTCTTAAGGTGTCTTAGGACATTGATCCTTAGATAGAACGATTCCATGCCTGAAAGGTAACAAACCCCTCTTGGAATCTTGCATCCTATACCTGATTAACATTTGATCAATGTAAGATACCGGAGACAGGGCTAATCGTTTGTTCTTGTGATCCCGAATGATCTGGATCCCGAGAATATACTGTGCCGCACCCAAATATTTCATTTGGAACTGGGCAGCTAGCCAACTCTTAATGTCAGTCAGATATCCTACATCATTCCCAATGAGTAGGATATTATCCACATACAGTACCAGAAAAGCTACTGAGTTGTTGATGATCTTCTTGTAAACATAAGGCTCATCAATGTTCTGGTCAAAGCCAAACAACTTGAAAGCAGTGTCAAATCTAATGTTCCAAGATCGAGATGCTTGTTTCAGCCCATAAATGGATCTATTAAACTTGCAAACTCTATGCTCTTGATCTGGAACTACGAACCCCTCTGGTTGAGTCATATAGATGGTATCCTCAAGATTATCATTCAGAAAGTCAGTCTTGACGTCCATTTGCCATATTTCATAATCATAAAATGTGGCTATGGACAGGAGAATCCAGATAGACTTTAACATGACAATAAGTGAGAAAGTTTCCTCATAGTCAACTTCCTCAACCTGGGTATAACCCTTTGCCACGAGCCTAGACTTAAAGTGATGCACCTTTCCATCTACACCTCTATTTCGTTTATAGATCCACTTACACCCAATAGGTCTTACCCCATCAGGTGGATCAACAAGCTCTCAGATGTTGTTGAAGTACATAGACTCCATTTCCTGGTTCATGGCCTTAACCCATTCATCTTTGTCAACATCCTCCATTGCTTTCTTAAAAGACAACGGATCCTCGACCTCATCACTCGTAATGATATTTTGGGCTTCAGTTAAACCCATGTAGCGATCTGGTGGATTCACAACCCTCCCACTACGTCGAGGCAGTCTCAACTCTTGAGCTGGTTGACTAGATGTCTCGACTTCAACAACTCTTGTTGATCTATCGGTCTGTCCAACAACTCTTATTGAACCCTCAACAGTCCCAGTCTCACTAGAGATATCACGTAAAACGAGTTTACTTGGTGGCTTATGATCCCTCATGTGATCTTCTTCCAAGAAGATAGCATTAGTGGAAACAAACACATTATTCTCACTTAGATCATAGAAGTATCCTCTTCTCGTTTCCTTGGGGTAGCCTACAAAGAGGCAAACCTTCGAATGCGATTCCAACTTCTTTGGATTAGTCACTAGCACATGTGCCAAATGGCCCCAAATCCTAAAGTGGCGTAAACTACCTTTACGGCCTCTCCATAACTCAATAGGGGTTTCAAAAATACTTTTCGAGGGAACATTGTTCAGGATATAACATGCAGTCTTCACTACATAACCCCAAAACGAGTATGGAAGATGAGCATAACTCATCATAGACCAAACCATGTCCAATAAGGTTTTGTTTCTCCTTTCTGATACATCATTCTGCTGAGGTGTACCAGGGGCCGAGAGTTGGGGTACAATCCCATGTTCTATCATATAGTTCTAGAATTGGAGGCCCATATACTCTCCACCACGATCAGATTGTAGTGTTTTTATCTTCTTATCTAACAAGTTTTCAACTTCAGCCTTATACTCCTTGAACTCGTCAAGAGCTTCAGACTTACGTTGCATTAAGAAGAGATACCCAAACCTTGAATAATCATCTATGAAAGAGATGAAATATTCATACCCACCTCGAGCTTTAACATTCATCGGACCACAAAGGTTTGAATGTACAAGCTCCAAGGCTTCCTTGGCTCTATAACCTTTTTCAATAAAAGGTCGTTTGGTCATCTTGCCTTCAAGGCATGATTCACATACCGGCAAGGAGTTTTCTTCTAAACTCTTTAAAAGTCCACTTTTCACCAACTTCTTAATCCTATTGGGGTTGATGGGACCTACCTTAGATGCCAAAGATGGGCGTTTTCCTTTGGAGAAACCTTTGGTCTTTTAACTGTTGTTACCGTACTAAACATTTCAGTGTTAAACAAATGACTAACGGCCTTAGTACATATAAGTTATTTTACATTGAACCAGAACCAATATCCATTCCATTCTTGAAAATAAACACTTTATTCTCAGAAAAGGAGATGGTATAGCCTTGTTCAATGAGACAAGAAATCGAGATTAAGTTCCTCTTAACATGAAGAACTACAAAAACATTATCCAGTAACAAATAACGTTTCCTATCAATAAATAACTTCATCCTGCCTACAGCAACAGTTGAAACAACCTCGCCATTACCGACTCGAAGAGTCATCTCTCTCTGTGGCAACGTTTGCCAGGAACTAAATCCTTAGTAAGAGGAACTGACATGATTGGTAGCACCTGAATCAAGGATCAAGGCAGAATCATCATTATCTACCAGGCATGTCTCCAAGACCAATAAATCATATTTACTGTCTTGTCTCCTCTTTTGGAGAGTAGTGGGATGGAGGTCGTTTGCCACGAAATTCGTCTCACACGATTCTTTCCACTGTAATAAATCAATCATTTTTAAAAGCTTTAAACGGAAATACTAATGAGTTGCTGAAAAGAAAAACACATTGACCTACGTTAGGTTTTAAGTAAATACCTATTTTAAAACAAAACAACATCCAATAAGGTTTTAGCAAAACTAACATGAACCCCGTGTGACATCTAGTTTCACAATGATGCTTTAAAGGTTTAGGACAAAAGTCACCGAAGGGAGGTTAGTTATCCTTCCTCTGAATTGAGAAGATCTCAACCAATCATTAATACCAGAACAACTCTTGCTTTTATAACGACTAACCATCATTGATTTGGTCAAGAGATTATTAACTTACTTAACAATCTCCCATAAGTGTGACCCGCCATTTTAGGCCCTAGAGATCCGTCCCAAGCAGCCAATCTAAAGGAAAAAAATCCGATTAGGGCAAAACCTAAAGTAACCCTATCCATTTCTAGAGTTCACCTTGATCTTGACCAACTGTATAAGACCCATCCGAAGGGGGACGCACCTAAGGCACCACGAGGGAGTACAAAATGATCTCACGGTGTGAACCAATGATAGAGACTATAGGACGTGTTGACACACACCTTTCACTCACTTACTATAAATACTCTCTCCATCCACCTTGATATTGACTCATGCAAACACCATCCAAAGGGGGATGCATCCTGGGGCATCTTGAGACCAAGCATGAATCTCACGGTGTGAACATACAGGGAGAAACGTGAGTGGAATCATAGACATATCTGATATGCCTCCTCCTCCTACTGAGTATTTTATAACCTAGGGTTTAGTTTACTTAGAAAAATATGGTTAAGGATTTTAACTAAGTGACTTTTAGGTTTTTCCAAGAGTAACTTTTACCTTTGGATAGTTGAGCAACTTGTGATCATCATCTATTAAACTTTTTAATGGAGTCTTTGACATCGCATGCTTGTTGAAAATCTATCTAATTCACCTTTTCAGGTAGGTTCCCAGGTAAGTGTGTTACGTTTCCGTCAACTTAAGAACCCCTAGCCTAGCCAGAACCCACCTTAGACAAAAGGTCCCTTGTAGATAGGTTTACAACAAATTTAATCTTTTATTCCAACCAATTTAATCCTATTAGAACCACTTAGACAAACTCTTTAGAACCACTTGAACTTAGGTCTATCTCAATCCAATTTTAAACCCTTTTAAAAAACTTGAGTTCACCCTAAGTTCACATGCAACTCAGAATTATTGATTTTAGGTCTAATTTCCTTTATAACACTTATAAACGGAAACAACCACAACGCGAAGCTAACACATGCAAGGCATTCATAACGCTTATAAATGACCTAAGTGTCATGCTTAATGCATTGTCCATTAATTGCTACTTCTTTTATATAACATTTATACAAAACAACAATGAAACATGCAAAACATGCTTCCATACACCCTTAGACTATAACACTTATAATAAAAGGATGATGCATGATAATGCTCAATGCATGCAAAATATAACTCTTATATTTCATGATGCATGCGCATGCTTTCAAGTAATTTCTTCATGCAATATTATAACATTTATAATACATGATGCATGAGTAATTGCACAATCTAAGGTGGGTTTTTAACTATATGACAAACACCTTGATATATAAGAACCATACATCATATGTATAAGCAATAAAAGTTGATGAACCGGGTTAAATTGCCTTAAAACACAAAAGGGAAAGCTAACTATTACAAAGACAAGAAGTCTCTGGTTCAAACAGACGAGCCGGGTCTTGAACCGCTCAGCAAAGCATCGCTTCTTCAACCATCCATCATGTACAAAGCACCCCGCGATCGTCTACACGATAAAACAAACCCTTCGTTCTATCGCTTACCAGCACTCCCAGAGTTAAATGATCATTTAGCATACTATACGATCGTTTAGAAAAATCCAAACGATTGTTTAGCCATTACAACATGATCATGTACCTTTACTAAGCGATGAAGCCTGAAGTACACGATCGCTTAGCACGTTCCTCATGATGCCCGTCGCGCCATCGCCTAAGCGATCGCTTAGCTAGCGTCTCCGTATCGCATACGCACGATCGTATAGCTAGTAACTAAGCGATGAAGCTTGCTAACTACGTGATCATCTAGCACGCACCTTCAACTAAACGACGAGCATCGCATGCTCCCACTACTATCGTCTACCTCCAACGCCTACACGATCGCGCAACCAACGCTACACGATATGGTAAACGATTGACCCCATCGCTTAGCATTAGCTAAACGATCATTTAGAAAATACTACACGATCGTCTAGAATGAAAAATCTAAACGATCGCATAGTAAAATCCCGACGATCGTTTACCTGAGGCTACATGACCTGATCAACACTTGATCTTCTTCTTCATTGAGAACCGCATCGCCATGCGCCGAAGCTTTATCACGAACGACTCGACGGACTTAAACTTTTCAAATTATAGACTCGATTGCAAAGTTAATTTCACCAAAAAACACAGGGGCCCTTACAATTAACACTTTGTAATAACGAAAGCTTTAACAAAAAGGAAATTTAAACACGAAACATTCATCAATTCATCCACAAATGCAGAAAATGGTTAACTACAAATGCAGAAAATGGTTAACTACAAATGCAGAAACCCACCGCGACTGTAAAAAACCGTTCGATTCAGATCTGTAATTTGAAATATCAGACAACCTGGCTCTGATACCAACTGAAGGAAATCGTAATCGAGATTTCCATAAGCAGTGGAAGCAAGACTATTCCAAATTACAATCATGAATCAACAATATATTTACAGTCGACTTCAAGACAAGTGGTTATGCAAATTACAGAGAAATTACAGCATCAACAATAAATGTACAAAGAGAAAAATTCTATACGAACATCGATAGAAGCGTCTCCACGCTCTGATACGCACTTTGATCGAACAACAGTAACCACGAGCACCCATTCTACACGACCGCAACACCACACGAACACAGCACGAAAACTTCGCGCTCGTCTTCAATGATCTCCTCGGTCACGAACTCCTCCTCAATAGCGAACGGCCTCCACAGCACCACGAACGGCTGATAACTTGTAGAAATACGAGTTATTTATACTGTTTTATTTAGTATTGTGACTAAAAGAAAGAAAAGTTTCATCGATAGTACACAAATTGGCTAAGAAATGCGAAAATTATGAAGTGTCGTAAATACACCCACTAACACCATTGCTATGGTAGAATAGAATGTTTCAGTTTCTGTTTTACAGGAAATCAGTCACCGCATGCGTTCATGGCTCGAAGATAAAATGAATAATGCAACTACGTCGTATTGCGCCCATCAATTAAGAACGAAGAGATGATCAACGCAATAACGGTGCATACGACAATCAACCATGATTTTTAGCAATCAACGCAATTTCAACCGCATGCGGTAATAAAAAACAACACCGCATGCGGCGATAGATCGAAGATGTGAAGAGCAACGCATTTGCGGAAGATTCTGACAAGTGTACAACTTTCAGTTTTGCATTTCTGACGGGTAGATTGTGTAACAGAAGAAATTTTCCATTCCACCATTTCAGAAACTACCATAACTATACAGTGGGGACCATAAATTCAAAGAGCCAAGGCCTCGCCTATAAATAGCTTCTTCAAATTCACTAAAAGATATACGAGATACTGATACATACATGTATACATAGAGACGTGCATATACTGATTCTAAGAGAGAGGCTGGTCTGAAGCGACTGTCCAGAGAAAATCCGGGAGAACAACGAGGCAAGGCCGAGAGGTGAGTCTTCGAGCAGGGAATCTTTCCAATTCCCGTAGCTGAAGCTCTGTGCGAAGGTCAATTTTTTTTGGGAAAGCAAGCCTGAGAGGGAAGTTTTCCTCTCTACCACTTCCACACGCCAGCAAGTACTATCTTCGATCGGGATCTGTGTCAAGACGTTGACACTCTTTCCGTATTTGTTTCTAATCTCTATTTCATCATCGGTATTCATCTTCTTTAATCTCTCATTCACAACATGTATCAAACGCTTAACTTTAGAATTAAATGTTATGATAGTCACCATTGTCATTTCTCTATCTCTTTCCATACATCCATAGTCTATTTTCTCCATGATGTGTTCTTAATCCCCTGGGTAAATAGCGAGAATTAAGCGAGTGAGTTAATTTGTGTTAAGGAAATAATTAAGTTTAGCTGAAGCATGCTCGACAGCATCTTCACCTGTGAGAGTAGAAGAGAAGATGTTATTCCTCCTATCGAGAGAAGGTTGGAAGAATGCGTTAACTAAAGCAAGAAGTATTTCCAGAGATGGAAACAATCTTGCGTTCATCACGTTCATCCCTGTTTCACCATAGAGATATGGGGACGCGGCCGATCACCAAGAGGTGTACGCCAAGGGAAACCGGAACCTTAGTTGCATCTTTAATGCAATTGACAAACTTGCGATATTTTTACTATTTACTCTTTCTCTTTCTGCTTCATTCATAAAGACTTGCCATCGCATATATTGATTCTTTGTGCAACTTCACAGTCAATTCTTGACCTCAGTATCATGTATCATGTTTCATGTATCATGTATCTTGTATCATGTATCATGTATCATAGTAGCTTAGGACTTTACTTATCAATGCATTTTTATTTCATTGCAATTTATATTTCTGTACAAACCCAACATTCTTTATTCATTATTAAAAACCGGTCGCATATATCACATAAATATCGCATTAACGAAAACAATCCATGTGTTCAACATCGGATCATTCTGAGAAACTTACGTTGGAATTATACTTGGTTTCAGCGCAAGGAAACTTGTGACACGCACTACTTCATCGCATACTACCAGTATAGCACTATCAACGCATATATTTAGACGTAGTATCGCATAAAAATGTCTTTATTGTAAAGAACTTGAGTGTATTTTTAGCACATCATTCATTTCATCCACAAGCCATGCGTTAGAGTAGATAAAGAGACCAAATCTTTGTTATCAACGGCCTCCGGAAAACCTCGACGGTGTCGAGTTAAGTCTGACACCACCAACAAGGGGACCTTGGTATTCTCGATGTGAGAATCTAGAGGGTGGGCTCTGTTCGGACTTGGTGTGAAGCAGACGAAGGGAGGAAAGACAGATCGTGTACACGACTAGGCAAATGGGAGAAGTCGGAGACCTATTATATAGGTCAATGCCCAATAGTTTAGATAAAATTATGCAATCATCTAGTAAAAAGTATGCGATCGTTTAGCTCAGTCGATTCTACACGATCATTTACCTTGGGCCAACGATCGTCTAGCAAAGTTATGCGATCGTTTAGTAAATACTGCACGATCGTTTAGCTCGCCCAGCCGTCGTTTAGTAAATCCGTATTTACTTGATGACTTCCGTGAGTTTCTTTTCGCTGGAGAGAAAACTCAAAAAACTTTTTCAATCTTTTGTAAAAATCTTCTTTCAAAATAGGAAACCGATTTTTCTAGACGATTAATGGATGGTGGATCTCGTGGCTAAAGAGTTTAGTCATCTATTCATGTACCGTTGAAGCTTCGATCCATAGGTCCATAATGTTCCCTTGGTAGCTTAAATATAGTTGAGAATAAGTTTTTGGGTTAGTTTGAAATGTTCAAATTGACTAGAAGCAGTTCGATTATATATAATATAATTGACTAAATGTATGAGATACATTATTTTGGAGGAAATTAGATATAAATATGATTTATATCAAGTAAAGGAGAAATTACTATAGTAGATATATGATATCAAACTATATGTTAAGAATATAATATGATTATATTCATTATTTAATTAATTAGGCGGTTGTGAGATAATTGCCTGAGAGTTTCTTTAGAATCATGTGAAAGTGGGAAGATTGATTTCGGTTCTTGTAACTGAAGAATAAAATGAAATTTTTTTTCATTTTGTAAGGGGCGCAAGAAAATCACTTACGGTGTGAAAACTTTACGATCGTCTAACGTTGAGAACCTATACGATAACTCGTCCTAAACGATCGCACACTCGCGCATTAAACGATCACTTAGCGCGCCGAGCATACCTAAACGATTGCTTACTATTTGCTAAACGATCGCTTAGTAAAACCTACACGATTGTGTACGTTTCTTTAAACGATAAGCACCCGACTATACGATAGTCATCTACTATCTCCCACTTGCTTTTTCGTTCTATACGATCGTCCTTTCCTCCTCCCTCTACCAATTCCATTAAAGTTCACCTTTTGGATTCTCATTCTGAGAATACCGAGGGCTTCGAGTGGTGGTGTCGTCCCCAGTTGCTGTTGGTTCGTGCACTGCTGTTCGTCTAGACGACTGTGGTACTGTTAAGTGATTGTTTGCTGCGCGATAAGGAGCGTAGAGGAGATCGCTTCCACCGGACTGAGTTCGATTAAAGATAGTCTTCAATTGGTATGTTTACTCAGTCTTTTGTATTTTATTTGTTAAAGCATGCCTATAATTAGTGTTACAATGTATATTTATTTGTTTGAATGTATGTGTGGTAATTCAGTTATAATGAAATCGGAAAGGTCCGCATTTGCTCATGGATATTCTTATTTAAGAGTTCCTTCACAGGGATCTTAGTTTATTGATTTGTGGTTAATGCAACTAAAATATCTCATATTTCATAGACAATAGTGAAGAAAAAATCTCATATTATTACATCACAAATGTTTGTTCATACATGTGTTTACAAACTACAGGACCCTACGAGATTTAGGGCATCAACCCCAACAGGCCCACCAACTAACTTCATGACATAGTTTACTTTTCCTTCCCTTATGCACGCTCTCGACGCATGGTTGTCCTTTTTGTAACACTTAGCAATTTAACCTCTATGCTAACTCCCTAGGTGTGCACCATCTTCCCAACGCATAAGCTAACCTTACCTATTCTTCACTTCTTCAAGCCAAGGCTCATCTTAACCAACACAAGCCTTCATTCTTACATTCTTTCCAAGGCAACCGCATACTCCAAGCCTAATTCTCCTAAGTACCTCAAGCCTACTTCATAAGCAACCTAACTTGAAAGATCTTAAGGGAAGAGTTTTAGGGTTTACACGCAACTTGTCCTATAGTGCACATCTATAGGTCTATAATAGAATGCCCTGTAGTTAATGAATGAAGATTGATTAATTAAATAGTTTAGTTAATTAATTTCGCATCAATTGAGCTTATAATTTGTAGGTCTATGAGGTCTCATTGCTAGCTCATAATGGATAAACAAGGATCAACTAACATAGAAAAAAAATTTGAAATGAAATGTTCAAATTAATATGTTAAATTAAGAAAAAAAATATTTATTATATTAAATACAATTAATATCATATATAAATATTAATGTATTAAGTTACGTTATTATAATTAATTCCAATAAGATTCAAATAAGAAATATAATTCAAGAGAATTAAATTATTTGAATATGATTAAAATAAATAATAGTTTTATTTTAATACAAGATATTATAATAATAATGAGGTTTCTATGAATCGGCTCTTATAGAGGTGGAGAACATGAATCAGTCTTTTTCTAATATCATAGAGCATAAAAACTCTTGCATACTTCCCTTCTTATTTGAAAGTTCATTGTAATTTTTCCTCTTTATCTTCACTTGTTTCAAGGAGGCTCTCACAAGCCTGATTCCTATAAGAGTCATAGCAAGGATGATCTTGTGGTTGTAATTACAATTAAAGAAGGTAGATCACGAGAATTCTTGGCGGCACCTAAAGATAATATTTGCTTGACATTCTTTTTAATTCTAAATAAATCAAAGAAACTCCTAAAACTTCCGTTTTATGATTAAAAGGTTCAATCCTTTCAAATGTAAGATGCCTTGACATTTGGATATTCTCGGTCGTTCTAAGAGCCCTTGTAATGAGTATCTCGAGAGTTTTAGATGCAAATATGAATTTCCTGAGTTTCTATCATGGGTCATCCCCTATTTACTTTTTCACGCTCCCTTTGTCTTTTATATATATGTGTGTGTATATATATATCAATCTTCTTTCTTTGCATTTTATATTCAAAATAAATACTTTAACCATATATATCCCTCTTTTTTGCTATATTGAGTTAATGGTGGATCCATGATTTTATGTCACGGAAAGCATAAATTTATATAAGGGTAGAAATATAGCACATGAAATTTTAGATATGTGCCTATATATATGATCCTCAAATTTTAAAAAGTTCCTCATAGGTCCTCAAATTCTTGATTTTTGTGTCAAATAAATTTCTAAAATATCAATTTTGTATCAAATAAGTCTTGTACATATTCAAAATATTAAAAATGTTATATTAGACATTAAAATTTAACCCTATACCTTTGGACATTTTTTAAAAATTAAGGTAACTAAAATGTTGAAATTTAAAGGTTCAATTAGAGGGAAAAAAACAATTTTTTTGTTTAATAAATGTTTAACATTTTTAATATTTTTGAAATTTATTAAGTTTGAAATTGAAGTTTATATTTTCATTAGACATTTTTAAGTGACTTGTTAGAGTCAAAATCAAAAGTTTTAGAATTTATGAACCACAATTTTCAGACCTTAAGGATTAAACTTGTAATTTAATTTTGATATAAATATAATTTTAAATGGACTGATATATGATACCTAGATTAATTAATATTAATTAAAAAATTAATATAAACTTTTATAGAAGTATTCACTTAAATATATAAACAAAAATTTAAACTTATATATTTATCAAAAAAATTTGAAATAGAACTCAGTTTTTTCATTAATTGATTTTGGCAAAATAATTTACTAAGGATTAAAAAATATTTATTTATTTCAATATGTGTATGTGAGATAAATTAAAATGGAATTTAGTTTTTCTAACCCGTTTCAAATGTATAAAAGATTACAATATATATATTTAAAAATTATAATAATTTATAAATGTATATGGTAATTTTTTTTATAGTCTAATGACTTATTTAAACTGTAATGGAAGGGCACGTACCTTTGGCCCCTACATGAATTTGTTCATGATCATAATTATTTTTATTTTTTTTAAAAAAATATTAACATTCAAATTTAAATTAATATCTATTTTATAAAAAATCTTAAATGTATATAAATTATTTTCTTGAAAAAAATAACATATAAAAATAACATATATTATATTAATAAATTTAAAATATTATGTTAATGTAAGACATTCACAAATTAATCTTACAAAAAAAATACGATTATCCTTGTACTCATAGTTATATGTAAAAAATTTTCTACAAAACAAACATGATTATTGAAGAAAAAAAATCTACCTTTATATTTACATTTTTTTATATGTTTTTTTTTCCTTCAAATTTTAAGAATTACTATTTAAATAAGAAATTAAAATAACCGAACCTAGTTTTGAGTGTTTTTTCTTCGATAAAACCAACTTTTGAGTTGTAATTAAGATGTTACAAATGTCGTAACTTAAGTGGCTCGATTATTTAACAAATCAACTTAGCTCAACTCATTTTTGTAAAAAAGAATTTTAATTTTCTTGATTGATTAAAAAATTAAATTTAATAAACTCATAATATTATACCACTCATAAAACACATAATCAATTAATTAGGAAAATAATGTAAAAGGTTAGAGATGAGTATATATATAATTATAATGGATTAATAAACTTGTATATCTTCAAAAAGGATAATTGATGCTTTTATTAGTTAAAGTATGGTATCTGTTTGAAAGTTTCTTAAGATTTTTTCTATTCATAATGTTTTTTTCTAAAAAAAAAAAAATGTACTATAATTATATAGCAAATAAGAAATTTATGACAGAAATATTGTTGTTTTGTAGATCAAAAGACAAATCTGCTTCAGATTCTTTTTAAAAAAATATATTTTTTTCTCCTTATCTTTTCGGTGGTCATCTATTGAAAAAGAAATCTAATTTACACGACCAAAATATTTTCTTAATAAATTTCAAATCTATTATGAGGCCGTTTGGTTTAAGGTTTTACATATGTCCAAGAATTAGGGATGTCTAGAAATGAGATTCATATTCATGGAAAAATAAAGAATGACTGTATTGTAAGTGCATGAAAATGTTATCATGATTTTATGGGAATACTTTTCTTTTGGCATTTAATTTATAAAATCAATCATGAAAACTCTCTAAAATTTTAATAGATTTATTGATATACTATAAATTCAATTCAAAGTTTTGAAAAAATTAATTACTTAACAATCAAATAATAATATTAATTAAATTATTAATTACAACTATATGTAAAATGAAAAATTTACAATTAAAACTACTTGATTACATAATTTGATGAGATCAATTTGATGAATTTATATAATTATGATGTATTAATTAATGAAACAATCAATTAATTTTAATTAATCAATGATCTAATTATAATTATAAAAAAATAAATTCATAATATATTAATCATAATGATCATTGACTAACTATAAATATAATTAATTAATTGATAATTTTATTACTTCGCTTCTTGACAGTTTATTGAAAAATAAGAATAGGTATATATGTGTATAACTAGTTTATTAAACTAAAATAAAAATTACATATATATTTAAATTAATTAATTTATTAAATAGTAGTAGTTAAATCCATACACTATAATTTTATAAAATATAAATTTAATTTTCATATAATAAATAATTTAAATCAATCAATTTTAATAATATATAAAAATAAAAGAATAAAAAAATATATTAAAAGAAGAGAGTGTAGGAATGAAGAAATGATGGTATATATTAAAAGAAGAGAGAGTAGGAATCAATCAAAAACCTACTTTTTGGATGGTATATAAATGATGCATGAGAAAAATATATTTTTATATCTAAAGCTTCAAAACTTATATCAAACAAAGGATGGATATCTCTTTCTCATTTCCACCCTTATTCCCATCTCAATTTCCTCAATCCAAACGTCTTTTATAACTTCTTAAAGAAACATTATTAATCAAAAGTTCAAGCTTCATATGGCTAAGCTAAACTAAAATAAAATAAACCTACATAAACTAAGTTATTTATATTTCACTATACGTTGTTTATTTTTGGTTCGAACAAATTCCATACAAAAGACTAGAGGAAGATAAAATTATAGGCCACAATAACTTATTCTTTGGAGTTAATAACATGCATTAGTTAGGAATTAAAGGCAGTGCAATCCCTTCGAATTTCACCATCGTTACCAGTTTTAACCCCTACCCGACCGAGCTTCGTCATGGCCGTGATAAACGCCGCATTAAACTCCGCCCCATTTGTCGCAAAGCTACGAACCGTCGGCTGCGATTCCGACTCGGTAAACAAAATCTGATCGGCAGTGAAAAGGCCCTTGCCGGCAACAAGGTTTTGGTAGTAAACATTATCAAAGGTCTGAGGGGTTATAGGGTCCATGTTGATGGCCACACTGGGATCCACGTTCTGCGGACAAGCATCCATTAGCTGTTGAGCGTAGCCGGGGTCCAATGATGGGTCCACCGGAGACGAAGGCGAAAACGAGTAGAGGCGGTTGGCGAAACGGTCGCAATGGGAGAAGCCCAGGGTGTGTGCTCCAGAAAGGGCAATCATGTCGATCAGGGTTAGGTTGTGAGCAGCGAACATAGTGGTCAGTTGGTTTAAATCGAAGAATGGTTCTGGTAGGTTTCCGGCTACTCGAGATGCTTGGGAAATTAGCCCATCTCGACGTCCGAGTTCCACGCTATATTGTGGACCTCCGGCCTAAACAACAAGAAACAAAAAATAAAAAACGTTACCAAATCAGGTTTAAATATTCATCTTAATATATAAAACCAAATATCAAAACAATATATTTTTAGCAATAAATTTTCATCTTTTAATTTGATAAAAAAAAAAACTGTGTACCAAGTTGACAACATCTCTAGTTGCAAGAGCCAAGATGTCAGCACACGAGACAACACCAGGACAAACATTTTCAACAGCTTGTTTTGCTTTAACAACAGTGTCAAACCCATCTCCTGCTAATGAAAGATTGTCTTTCGCATCTTTCTCTGCATCTCCATTTGGGGATGCTATCAATACTGAAGCATCACATCCCTACATTTATTTCATTTTAAAAAAATGAACAAAAGATTCATGATTATTGTTAATATATCATCATCAATCACTTTAAACTAGGTTTAACTTCAAACAAAAGTAAGAAGTTGGTTCTTATTTGGTTACCTCTCCTAGTCAAATTGTTTAGGTACTTTACTAAATAAGTTGGTTGCTGACTAACTAAAAGCGTATATCACTAAAAATCTCCTCTCTTTTGCTTAATACATTTGGGTTAGGAACCACCAATCCACATATGATCTTGAGAGTAATCTATTATTGTCTATTTTAGACTAAAATATATCCATAATAAGAAAGAAGATCCTAACCATATTTTGAAAATCAATCTCATAAACACTTTACTTAAACATGTTTATGTAATTCCGTGGAATACTAGTGATAAACAACGTCTATTAAAGATATATATAGACATTTTCATTCACAAATATCATCCTTTCCGTGGTTAGCTATGCCCATAGGACAGGAAGAATAATTTTGCTAGAGAGAATGATATAGAATACAGAATTGAGGTGCTTCTATGATTTAGAAATTAACGTTTATATAGTGCATTTCTCTAAACCTTAGATTATAAACGTAAATGACGTAAAGATAAAAAATATATAAATAACTTAGTGAGAGCCGATGCTTGGTTGTTTAAAGTGCTACATAGCAGATTCAAGACAACAAAGAAAAAAAAAATTGTAGTACCTCGACGAAGCAATCATGGAAGAAGAGTCGCAAAGTTGCAGGAATGGTAACAAAGGTTTGAGCAAACTTGGTTTGAACAGATTGTGTAACTATTTGCTCTAGGTTTGGGCAACTTGAACCATAGAAATTTTCTACTAATTGCTCCTCCGTTCTCTCCACCGTCGCCGCCACAACAACCACCGCCAAGACCAAACCCCTCCAAGAAAATAATCCCATTTTCCAAAACCTAGAAAAAAGGATATAGAGATGGATCACTTTATTGTTATACTTTTAAAACATCATATCTTAGCTTTAATGTCCTCTTTGGCTATTTATACAAAGTATATATGGGATGTGGGCAAAGAAAATATGGAAGAAGAAACGATGGCTTTGCTGAAGAACTCGGTCAAAGTTTTTAAATTTCTCAACATTTTTCCAATGAGAGACTAAATAATTTAATATGACGTTTGAGTTGTTGGGGTCAATTGAGAATTTGCTATCAATGTAATAATCAAATTTACAATTGGGCTGACTTGGTTTATTTAACGTTAAAACAAATATATAGTTTCTCAAAAAAAAGACAAAATAGAAAAGTTAATGAGTGATTAATTATGGTATTAGTTTATTTCATATATATAAAAAAAAAATGAAAAATCAAGGATTGCGGTGAAAAAGATAAATTTGTATCTTCAAGATATCTCTCGAAATGAAGATTCAACAAATTTTCCTTTTTTTTTTTTTATCTAAAAATTTATTGGTGTTTATTCCTACGAATTTTTTCCTTCCATGGGCGAGATACATGATTTGGTTGGTCCCACTTTCTCTTTTATGTTGTGCATATTTAAGAGAATATTGTTTTGTTTTTAGGTTTGTCGCTTTGAAGATTATTTTTAGTCGTTGTCTTGTGTTGGTGTCGAAACACAAGTGTGTCAATCTAAGTGATTAAGAAGCTTTTGTTAATATTGATCTTGAGTAATTTTCTAGATCTTATTGATTCATTATATTGTTTATTTTTTAGAATGATTCTCATACTTATTGGAAGCCTAAGATTTTCAAGTGAAGTGATCTACATTTGAAGGTGAAAAGATAAAAGTGTTTAGTAAGAGAGAGTCACACTTAGGGAGAGCCTAAATGAACGTTCACTAATATTCTCACACTTAGGGGAACTAATTAAGTTTCATTGAAATAGAGTCTCACACTTAGGGGGAGTCTAAGTGATCATTCACAAAGCTAAGTTATTCATGTGTCACAGTAATCACCATCTATTTATAGATAGATACAACATTATAATTGCTCGATTTTATATTAATGAAATTATCTTTCATAGACACAATGACTCCAGATGTAGGTTATATCGCACTAAACTAGGTTACCAATACAAAACTCTATATTTTTTTCATATTTTATTATTATGTGTTTATCTTTGGTGTTCTTGGAATTATTGTAACATTATGTATAACAGATTCTATTGTGGGTTAGATAACCTTTATTTTGATGATTATAAAGTGAAATAGTTGATTATAATTAACCATTTCTAGTAAGCTAGTTTTGCATTTCTCTCTTTAAAAAAATGTCATTTGAAATTATTTTTATAAAGGTAAATACTTGAAGCTAGATGTATTAAGAGAGAGATATAAGTTAAAGATGGTACACCCAAATTAATGGGTGCATATAATATCTTAAAACTTTATAACCAATATTCTAAAAATTTCTATGTTTAAATAAGAGACCATTTTAATATGTAATTATTCTTTCCATGGATACTTTTAATTAGTTGGGTTTGATATTTATTGCTAAGTGGGAGAGTATTTGTTGTTTGATTTTGTAATTAGGTTTGGATTATTATTATAGTTAGAGTTGGCAAATTAGGGGTGTGCATTGATTGGTTGGTGGGAGAAAATTGATGCCGAAAATCGACCCAAAAAATGTATGTGAAATCCGGCCGACAATCAGTCGAATGGTTTTGTTGGATTTTCTTTCCAACTAAAGCTAAAGTGAATGAAAATTAAAGATGAATTGATGAAGTGTTATTATTAGATTGACATAATTCACAACTTTTTTTTAATTTAAATCAATCATTTTTTAATGAAAAAAAATTAAATCAATCGTGTAGTGAGCTTAGAATTTAGGCATCATAAAAAAAAAAAAAAAAAAATCAATACTAAGGCAATAGACTTGGACTTGAATTGATGGTAGTTGGCTTACTTTTATATTTATTTTTTAGATTTTTCTTTTAAAAAAGAAACAATATTTATATGTTGGTTGATTTTCCAAAATTGTTATATGAACACCGAAAACCGATCGATGGAGTTTTAGCCTCGGTCGACCTACCTCAATTCAGTTGGTTTCGATCGATCAGATCGGTTTTTGATGCCTTTATGTTCATCCCTATTGGAAATAGTTTTATACCATCCACTAATTTAGTTTACACTTTTTTTTCTTTACATTTTTATGATAAATAACAATTTATTTCTTTTATCAAAGTCAGAACTTAAAAAAGATATATATTTTGTTATTTGGACTTGTACTAAAAACTTGAACCTAGTTGTTTTAAAAAAATTGGTCCTGTTTTTCAACATTTGAATCAAAGTTATTTTTCCTTTCCATTTTCCCTCAAAGAAAAGTCGCTTTATATTATTGTAGAATCATTCACACATGTAATTGAAAATGATCATTTGTTTTTATTAATTTACTAACACAAGTTCCTTGCAAGGATGCATGAAAATGACATTATTTACATTATTCAAGTTTTGTGCGCATGAAATCCATATTAACTTTCTCAACTTAAAGTCAATGTGTTAGAAGTGGTAATAAATAGAAGATTTTAATCATATTAAAATTTACTACCACCAAACTTGGGATACCAACAATTCAAAACCCTTACTATTAAGAAATCAATAATACCCACCACACAGACTTCTTCCAAACTTACAATATATATATATATATATATATATATATATATATATATATATATATTTCTTCTTCTTTCTTTCTTTTTTTCTTTTTTCTTGTATCATCGTACGGTCAAATAACAATCTTGAGAAACACGCATAGTAACCTTGACACTCAATACTCAATCTAGCTACTTGATACATCCACTCTAACTATAAGAGTGAGCATAAAATAGCTAGAGTGGATATTGAGTAGCTAGAATGAGTATTGCGTAGCTAAAGTAAGTATTGAGCGTCGAGCCACTATGCGTACTTTTCAGGATTAATACAGTAATTTGGCCATGTCTGATGCAAGCAAAAAGATAAAAAGAAAAAACTTTATTTTTTAAAATTTGAGTCTTTTTTATTTAGACCCCTGAAAAGGGGCCATGTGCACAAAATTCTCACAACGAAGCTTGTTTAATACCATGTTACAATACTTCACAGAACATTAGATATAAATGCAAAAAAATAAACGAAGAATGAAAAATAGAGTTTGGTAACTCAAATCAATGAAATACCACTTATGTGTAGGGATCGGTGTGCCAATGAAAGATAAATTCACTAATATAATGTCTAGTAATTACAACTTTGTACTTATCTATAAAGACATGATAATAATAGTGACGACATACAAAGAACTTAACTTCTTGAATAAATACTTATACTTTCTCTAAATGTGAGACACCTTCTCAAAGTGTCTTAGGCTCTTCTTAAATGTGTGTATATTAATGAATCAATAGTTAGACTTTCTCTAAGCGTGAGACTCTTCTTAGATTTAATTTCAAATTTGAGAACATTTATTTAAAGTCTTCCACGCAACTTCTTTAAATTTGAAATTAATAAGTTATCCAACTGCTCCACAATATATCTTCAAACGAATATTTTTTTCAAAATATTATATGCATATATTATGTGAAACATCGATGATTACCATATCTCATATTGCAAGTTTTGATTAATTTAATCTCAAGCTGTTAGTTTATAGACTTGTGTAGCTTTTGCCCCTATATATATATATATATATATTGTATTTTAATATATTCTTGTGGTTGTGGCCAATTAAAGTTGGTCATCTCCAATAATTTAATCATAGACATGGATTAAACCTCCTATTTTAGTAAACCAAACAATTTCTTTTTGTTCTTAATATGTATATTATGCATAAAAAAAAGTCCACCATCCATATACTCTTAAACTCGTAAAACAATAGTCATCATTGAAGATCCATTTAGATTGCAGATATTGTTTCATGCATATGAATATTAAATATTTGAAATTTAAATATTTAAGATAATTAATGTATGGAAGTTAAATATATGTGTTTAATTTATCAATTTTATATATAGAGACAAATATTAGATAATTGCTTAATTTAATTTAATGTAAGAGAATGATCGTTGTATTGTCAATCAAAATAAAGAAATAAGATTGTATTATACCATGGTTTCTCTATTTTCCGGCCTTTTTATTCCTTCTCTTTCTCAATACTATCATTTTTATTAACTATTTGGCGTTTGTTTATCTATGAAC
Organism: Benincasa hispida; assembly: GCF_027475165.1. Taxonomy (NCBI): domain Eukaryota; kingdom Viridiplantae; phylum Streptophyta; class Magnoliopsida; order Cucurbitales; family Cucurbitaceae; genus Benincasa; species Benincasa hispida. The sequence continues at coordinate 67,047,283 of NC_143481.1, read as the reverse complement.
AATTGGGAATTTGCGATGGATGTCCATTTAAAAATACGATATTGCACGCGTGTCTTCTAAATTTTAAATTTTGCAAATATGTCAAATCATATTTTATTTGTTCATTATTCTTAAATTAGGGTTGCAGAGGAAGTTGCAAGGATTGCGAATCAATGAGAGTGATGCGATTCTTCACCAGAACAGACGAACACCACAAGTCTCTGTTCCAACAAAAAACTCGTCCACCGGTACCGGATTTTTCCAGAAGTTGGATGATCTGCATGTAAATCTCTTTAACTCGTTTATGGCTGGGTTGATCTAAATGTCTTAAATCCTTTAGATTCCAGAGCGGCCGTTCTTGAAAGGGGATTTAACGCAGAGCGACGAGCCGATGGTAAGCTCCTCAACTGTGGCGCTGGTCTGAAGCATGTCGCCGGTCCACTCGCTGGCGCGTGAGCTTTCTTCAAGGCATTCGATGGACAAAACCATGAGCCTAGGGCTCGGGGATTCCAGAGGTTGCCTGAATTCGGTGGATGGGCATCTTAGGAAGAAAGGAAGAAGAAGGGTTAGAGAAATTTAAAAAGGGAAGATAAAGAAAAATTGGTGACATTATGAGATATGAAATGAAACGTTTGATCGACACGACTCTGTAGAGAAATATGAGAAACAGAAACCGATCCTTTTGTGTGTCTGTGTTCACAAGTCAATATTTTGAACTTTTTGTAACCAAATTAAAATTTTCAATCAATTTCTTCTATCTGGTTGAATAAATATTCAGTGAATTGTGAAATCTATACTTCAATTTTCATTTGATAATGATTTTTTAAAAATTACTTATTATGCTTTTTTTATTTTATATATAAATTTAAAGTAGTATTTAGAAAAAAAAATTCACAATAATAGTCGGATAACAATCTTAAACTACTGACTATCAAACAGAAATTACATGATAATTAGATACCAACTATAAAGTACTTAGTATCAAATAACAATTAGATAACAATCAAATAGAAATTGATATCACTGACAATCAATATCATATAGTAATATGATAACAATCACATAGCAATCGGTATTATTAATAATCATCATCAAATAGTAATTAGACAACAATCAAATAAAAATCAATATCAAATAGTAATCAAATCAAATAACAATCAATATCATTGACAATCAAATAACAACCAATATCAAATATCATTTTAACAAAACTCAGATGGTAAATCAATATCATTAACAATCTAAGTAGTTAGATAACAATCAAATAGTAATCAGACAACAATCAGATAGAAATCAGTATTATTTGAACTTTTCACATTCAGTAATTAGTTGGACCAGACCATTTTGCTACTTTTTGCAAATTTGAAAATAGAGGGAAAAGGGCCTAATATTTGTATTACTTTTAGATAATAGTACAATTGCCTCAATAATTACATAAATAATGTTGTCTGATTCACTCAAGGGTATTTTTTAGACAAAACACGAAAAGTTTCCCTTCAAAACTAACGATAAAGATATTTTTGAAAGTTTAAAGATATATTTTAAACTTTTGAAAGTTCAGAAGATTTTTTAAGAAAAGTAAAAAATTCAGGGACATCTTTTATGATTTAGCTTAATTTTTAATACAAATATTAAACACTAGTGAATTTACATAATTTTGGTGTGTAGAATACTAGGACTATAGTATTGAATTTCTTTTGATATTTCCACGTTTCTATGGGTTTGATATTGACACGAAGGATGAATCAATATTTTCATTAAATAAAAAAAACACACAAAATACAAAAGTCAGACATCAAAATGTCACTAATATAAATATAACATAAATAATAAACATGTTTAGTTATTTGAAAATAATAAAATATTTATTTACTAATTTAAGTTTATTTTTTGAATTTTTTGTTTTTTTTTATAATTTTCTAGAAATATCCATGGAAAATAACCTTTATATATATATATATACATATATTTCTATTGAAATTTCTAAAACTAAGACATTTTTTGTAGACATGAATATTTTAAACGAAAGAACGACCAAATCTCCAACTGATTACTAAATAAAAATTATTTTGGGTTTCTTGCAGATTTATTCCTACAAGTTTAACAAATTAGGTCTGCAACACACAAGCTTTGGTTTTGCAAACATGTCAAAACCCCATCTCAATCCACATTTCAAAATGTAAAATGATGTTTTTGTCCTCCACGTTTCAACTTTACCTCCCTACATTTTAGGATTTCACTTTTTCACCTTTCAGTTTCTTCACTTTTCACCTTTCAATTTCCTCAATAAACGTTCAACTTCCCTTACTCAAGAAACCGTCAATGTTGTTCATCATCCCTTCATTATTCACCGTCCATTCATCGATCATCAGTGTATCATTTCGTCTTTTTCCCTTATTAATGTGTTGATTATTCACTGTCCATTCATCTTCCTCTCAACATTTCTTTTTCTTTACTCAACTTTTCATCTTCCTATCATCTGTTCATCTTCTTCGATCATCACTGTGTTGATACATTTCAATAAAAATAGCAAGATATTCCACATTATCTTTTCCATTTATTGATTTTTTTTATTTCCTATATTTTCTTTATTATTCTCTTCTTATTGATTACTGTTGTTTTTTTTCTTTTGTCTTTTAAATTGTTGACAATAATTTGTTGTTTTCCTGTTAAATATAAATAAAACAGGGGAAAGATTGTAAAACTAAAAACAACAAAGAGGAAAATAAACTTCAAAAAAGGTGAAAGTTCAAAAAATAGAAGAAAAAAAAAAGACATCATCGAATAATGAGGTAAGTACTGTACTGATACGCTTAATCCACTTGATATATTTTATATGTTTGATGCACTTGATGTAATGCTTATACACTTGGTGTAATGCTAATATACTTGGTATTCTTCACTCATACACTCGATGGATTTAATACACTTGATACACTTAATAGACTTCACTAATACACTTGATATGTTTTATATGTTTGAGAGACTTGATGTAATATTAATAGACTTGGTATGCGTCACTGATACACTCGATGAATTTAATACACTTGATAAACTTGATATCCTCTTGATACACTTAATATACTTCACCAATACACTTGATACGTTTTATATGTTTGATACACTTGATGTAATGTTAATACGCTTGATATACTTCGTTGATACAATTGATACATTTTATATGCTCCATACACTTGAAATACTGCAAATACCCTTCATATACTTCACTAGTATACTCAATTGATTTGATATACAATATTTGGTTGTATTGATACACTTAATACACTTCACTTGATTGATTTGATACACTTGATGATTTGATATGCTCGATATACTTGATGAACTTGGTACTGTTGTTATATTTGATACATTGATAATGCATCTGTTTGTATTCATGATAAATTTGATCGATTCAATTATTTTCACTTTACTTAAACATGATAATATTTTATCAAACCTTGGAAACAAGGTTCATTAGTATATGAAGTTGCAAAATATTAGAATCAATTGTTGAAAAATTGACTGAAGAACAAATGTAAATGTTTAGTTCACCTGGTTAGAAGATTGTTAGATAAATCCACCGTTGAGACTTTGATTTTCAATCAAGAAGGCAATATTGTGAAACTTAGACTAAGAGAATTTTATTTAATAACTGGGCTAAATTGTCAGTCATTCCCTCAATTCACAACCTCAAATATTCAAGATGAATTAATGTGAGAACTACCTTTTTTTAGTGGTATTAAAAATTTAGATAGGAACCGAGTTATTGGAACCTTTATTATAGGACTACCTGATGACCAACTCATTGTCAAACTAGCAAATCTTCTTATTTTAGATAGATTGTTTCATCTTAATTAACAACTCCACAATTCAATAGATTGGAAACACCTAAAAATAATAGATGATGAAGAAACTTTGCTAAACTTTCCATGGGGTAGGCTATCTTTTAACTTAACTGTCGAATTTGTGAGAACGAGTTGTATAAGATAAAACCACCAATTTCTTGTTGTAAGGATTTCCACATGTTTTAGTTTGTTGGGCCTTAGAAATAATCCCAAAACTATCTCAAAGTCCAAATGGGATGGTTACAAAAATTGGACATGGAAATCCAAGAATTTTAAATTGGAAATCAAACAAGCAACCTGATTGGACATACTTGCAGGAGAATTACTTCGAGTCAAGTGATGTAAGTTCTTTTTCTTTTGTGATTTAATCATTGTTATACTTCATTTGAGGTATATCACTTAGTTTATAAACCTGATTTTACCTTATATGAAGTATATCAGTATTGTATAATTTATTTAATGAACTTTTGTTTTAAAAATGCAGTTTACAGTTATTCCTCTCACCCCAACTAATGATGAACTAACATCTCCGAGCTATCAATACTTCTTAAATGACTTACCAAACAAAGTTCAGAAAGAGTGAAGTGAAGAAAAAGAATAGAAGAATGTATAGGGTGATAAAGAAAATGAAACTGTAAATGATGGGAAAAAATCATTAAGAGAAGAGATTGAAGGAGGAGTTGGACAACTTAAAGAAAACTATAGAAAAGGGAACAAATGAAGTGTTGGGATTCTTGAATAACATAGTTACCATGATCAATGAAAACATAATCACAAGATTCCTATCATGAAAATAATGCTCCCACAGTAAGTTTGCAACGTCTTGAGGAAAGAATGAATATTCATAACTTGCATGTTGGAGAAGTAAATTTCTTGCTGTTCAAGATATATCAGCATCACTGATATAACATACAAACTATATAAGTGATACTGATATACATCATATAACGTCTATTATCTATTTGTTGATATAATTACCTACTAACATTATTCTAACTTAATCATTACAGATTAATGGAGAAGAAATTGGACAAGGAAGAAAGGGATGATGACCTAGAACAAATACTAAAGTTTATTGATGACTTCATCAACTTCAACGTAATAAAAACTTTAATTTTTTATGGATATTAATTATTCATCTGACTGATATACTTCATTTCATTAAATTTCTTATACATATTCATAAAAGATTCAAGAAGATGCTGAAAGAAATGAAGAAGAAATAGAGACTTAAGAAATGAATGCATAAGGTCAAGACAAAAATGTAAGTAGTTTATCATACATTTTGATACACTCTAGTAATATATATATATATATATATATATATATATATATATATATATATATATTGCACCTGTTTAAATACATTTTTCTACATATTCATTAGGAATCAAGTAGAGAATGAAAGCGAAAAATTGAATGAAGATAAAAAAGAAAGTGAAGCTCTAAATGAAGCAGAGGGACCAACTATAAGTAATTTTTTATACATTTTGATACACTTTGATAAAATATAATATTAGATATATCATCTGACAGATTCACCTATTTTCATGCTTTTATTTTAAAGATTGGAGAATATGAAGAACAACCAAATGAAAAGGAATTACATGGAAAGGACTTAATGGAAACAAGGCTAAAATTAGTTGAAGATGTCCTCAAAATTCAAGAAGTAATAACTAAACAATATATTTGTTTTTGAATAATTGCAATTGGTAGCATTTTTAGGAATAATAAATCATTTAAAAAAATTACAAATATAGACAGGTCTATCAGTGATAGGCTTCTATTGTTGATAGACTCTTACTAGTGATATGGTCTATTACTGATAGACTCCTACCAATAATATGGTCTATCACTGATAGACTATTTAAATTTGGTCATATTTACAATTTTTTTTTTTTTTTTTACATTATGTTATATCTGCTTGGGTCTAATGTCTATATTTGTAATTGTCCTATTTGTTTTTACATTTTTTCTTGTTAACATTTTTGTTGTTATCACTAATATATATGTTTTGGATAGTGAGTATATAAGCTTACTAATACACCTTACTTCTTTTTAATGATTAACATATTACAAAGATTCAAGAGCAAGATAGAGAAGAAAAGCAATTTTTTTTTTTTTAAATAGGTAATATTATCATACAACAACAAAGAGGATCCCACAACCCAGGATCAAGGCACCACAGTAAATAAATCACCAACAGAAACAGAGCTCAAAAGGGATAAGCTAGTTAAGCAATCCACATGACCAGAAGACCGACACACAAACTAGAGAAATAAGAAAAGAATAGAATCCATCCAGAGGAAACAAAACCCCACAAATCAGGAACAATACAAGAAACCAAATCTGAACAAAAGACATCCAACAAACTAAAGAAGACCAAGAAGATCAATCCACCAAGAAGCAGCACGAGCACGAACTATAGAGACAATAAGATTGAACAAAGCAGAGCCCGTCCTCGGGCAACCCCCGTGCAACTGACGATTCATCTCCTGCCAGATAAAATAAATAAAAGCACACCAGAAGACTCGAAATAATTTACTCTGAACCCCTTTACTAGACCCCATACAACACACCCAACTCAACTCCACATCCTACCCAGCCAACAGAAGAGATGAACCCAACAGACGCACCACACCAGACCACACCTCACCTCCAAACACAAAATAAAAAAACAAATGATTATGAGACTCCAACCCACCCACACGCAAATGAAAAGCATCATCAGACAACTGATCCCACCTCCTCAACCAATCCCGAATGCCTAATCTATCCCTTACAACCAACCAAGCACAAAAAGAGTGTTGTGGGATATTACCCCTAGACCAAACAAGAAGAGCCCAATACACCTTATGACGATGAGGATGCAGACTCTCCACGCACTAGCGATAGAAAAATGTCCATTACCACTCGGAATCAAAACCCAATAATCTTCAACACTCACCCTCGGCCCCACAGCCTAAATTAAACCCCATAATTCAAGCAGCTCCGAAGAATCAGTAGGTCACCACCACCTACACTCCCCATCCAAGAAATCAGATAACTGGGCCTCCCGACTACTAGCTGCATCATGTACAACCCTATCCCCATGAGACTCCAAGATGGAGCTCTTAGGCAACCAAGGATCACAACAAACAAAACACTTCCTCCCATCCCCAACCACCAAACGAACCAACTGCTTTAACCTATCACGACAATGCAGAATAGTCCTCAAACAGTAAGATCTCCTAGCATCACAACGCTACCCATAAAACATATTCCTCCATCCACGCTACCCATAAACAACCAAACCTATCCAAAAGAAGCCACAACAACTTCATAATAGCAGTCAAGTTCTAAGACACCACATGTTTAACACCTAAACCCCCTCCACCTTCGGTAAACACACCTCATCCCAAGAAACCTTCACACCACCACGACCATCAACATGACCTCTCCATAAATAGGTCCACAAAATACGATCTACCTCATGGGAAACACAAGCTGGAAAAACAAAGATACTGGACCAGAAAACCTAGAACGATTGCAGAACAGAATTAACTAACTGCAACATGTCATGGTAAGTAAAAAGAGTTATAATTACTCTAAGTGATTGTAATATTTGATATGATATATTTTTTTTTATGTACATAAGTTTACTGGTACACTATAATTTATATAATTAATACACATTGAATGACATTGAATTTTGGGTGATAACACAGAAGAAATACAAAAGAATTGAAGAAAAAAGGACAAAGAGGAATAATGATAAAGGGAAAAAAGTGGTAAAATCATTTTCTTGACTATATTGTTTATAATATTGTTTATATTCTTTTGTATACTACTAATAAATAAAATTGTATTTTTTAGGTTATTGAAAATGGAGACAACAAGTTGACGATGCTAAAAACCTGAATGTGTAGAATGAACGACCAAAAAGGAAATTGAAACTCACACCTAAAGTTATTAATTTAGAATTGGCCAAGAAGAAGAAATCTCCAAAAAAAAAAAAAAAAAAAGGCACAAAAATCAATTGTAGAAATTGAAGCGTCGACTTGAAAATTTCACAAAACAAATGATACCCTCGATAAAACTTTTCTTTTTTAATATGTTTGGACTTTGGTGTTAAAACTATGATGATAGACTTTGATCTTATAATTTAGTTAAACTTTATTTTTTTTTTTATTGTCAATGTATTGAACTGTTATGTTCTTATATATGTTATCATACAACACTTATCATTGTGAACTTTGATGTTAGGTTCTTTTTTGAATTTATAGTGTCCTAAACTGTTGAACAATCAAGAATAAAATGTTATTATCGAATTTGTATATAGTATATCATCTCTCAAATTTACTATCATCACTAAACTATTTAGGTAAATCAAATCATGAATCAAGTATATCAATTAAGAATAAATATGAATTAGGAACACAAAGCTTTTATGCGTTGATATACCTTATTTTGGGTATATCACCTTTGTATCTTTTAACTTGAAATACCTTATATCAAGTATATCAATTAAGAACAGATATGAATAATAAAAGAAATAAAGTAGAAAAGAAAATATTCCCAAACAAGACCGCTAATACACCATTGATAATTGCTAAAGTTTAAAACTATACATTGTTTTCAAAGCTTAAATGAATACTAACTAAAATGTTTAGTTGCATAAAATTTAAAGAATGATATCTAATCGTTCAAAGAACAAATTGTTCAAATAGGTTCAAATGTACGAGTTCTTTTATTATGACCAGAACGCTTACAATGACGAAACTTTGAGCACTTTAAAACTAGAGGAAACACGTTGTCGTTCACCTCTACAATACTGGCGAACTAAACAACCATAAGTTGAAGATAATGGCATAATAATACTTCGAAACAAATGCATAAGGATTCAAATTAAGTCTATGGATCACAATAAGAGCATGAGTACATAGAATTTCTCCAACTACAACTATTACACTCAACTTTACTAAAAAAAGTGTTACCTCTATCAACTACTTGATATTCAGATTCACCCACAGGATTAACCTAGAAAAGAATTAGTAAGTAAAAATAAGTAATATAAGAATAAAATATAAAACATTGATATATAAAGTATATCAGTTGTATATTACATAATTATTACAAGCTATGAGATGCAATAAGTAAATCAACAAACACAATATTCTGATATTGAAAGGTATTGTAATTAAAGTGTGGGATGGGGAAATCGAACCTCAGACCTCGAGGTCGATAGTACAAGCACCATGCCAGTTGAACTACGCTCTTGTTGGCACAAGAATATAAAAATGAATTTAATAGATGCACTTAATAGTAAAATTTATATATTCCGTATTTCGTACATCTTCGATAAATACACTTTATACTAGGTATATCAGTAGACTGATATAACAACTGTCCAATATATCAATTTTATAAGTAAAATACTGAATATAGAATATATCAATAGTATAAAAACCAATAAATTGAAAAATATACTAAATTAAGTGGAAAAAAAAACTGGATTTATTTCTATTAGGTTAAAAAAGAACTTTGGAATTAAAGCATAAAAATCATTGATAGCTCCTTTCAACAACTTCATAACAGATTCTTTTGCTCTCCAAGCCTTATAATAACTAACAGAAACCTCATAATTCATACGTATATAATGCATGATATCTTTTGGTGGTGAGTGGTCATAACTATATCTTAAATTCTCAACCATACATTGACTAATAAATTGTGAAGATGCTTGTTTATGAGAAGAACGAACAATTATGGAGAAATTATGATAACTGATGTACTTTCGAATCATCCATAATCCGCTACTTTTATAACGTGATGCTCTAACAAATCAATGGCAACCATCTTGAGTACATTCCAACTCAATGGATCTTGAATTGGATCTTAAAGTCCTAAATTCAAAATTAGACATAACAACAATAAAACATAATGACTTCAACAAAATTTCTTTACTACAAAACAAATCCTTCTCCTTAAAAGCCAACTCATCTTTAATATTGCTAATATGAATATCTCTAAAAACGACTAATTCACCTCCCAAATCAACCTCAATTATGGAAGAAGAAGAAGAAGAGCCACCAATTGAAACATCCAAAATCATATTTATAGCATGATCAACTAAAGGATATTTGGTGCATTGATCCTTAACCAATGTCAAAAACCAAGATATATCTTTATTTTTAATAATCTTAAAAGCATGTTGCATTACTACTGATATCCAACAAAACTGAAAGTTCAATAGATGACTCAATATGAATTTCTTTACTTATTAAGTTAACTAAAGAATAAAAAATCATCCCTCCATCAATCAGAACACAATTAGTTTTATAATCCACATAGTACTGTTCATCATCCCATTGACCATTATGAAAAACAATTACTGGAAGATTAACCATAATTACAATAAGCGCAAAACTTTAAAAATTTAAATTAATTATAACTCAAATTCAAAAGTAAGTATATTAGTTCACTAATACATATAATATAAGTATAGCACATTGCTAATATACTATAAACAAGAACAAGAACAAGAAATTGTGGATGACTAATCGCTATACTTTAACTTCAAAACCAGAGAAAACAAAACAAAACAATTGAATCAAGAAGAAGAAGAAGAAGAAGAAGATGATGAAGAAGAAGAAGAAGAAGAAGAAGATGATGATGAAGAAGAAGAAGAAGAAGAAGATGATGATGATGAAGAAGAAGAAGAAGAAGAAGAAGATAAAGATGAAGAAGATGAAGAAGGTGAAGAAGATGAAGAAGATGAAGAAGATGAAGAAGAAGATGAAGAAGATGATGAAGAAGAAGAAGAAGATGAAGATGATGATGAAGATGAAGATGAAGAAGAAGATGAAGAAGAAGATGAAGATGAAGAAGAAGATGAAGATGAAGAAGAAGAAGATGAAGATGAAGAAGATGAAGATGAAGATGAAGATGATGATGAAGATGAAGATGAAGATGATGAAGATGAAGATGAAGATGATGAAGATGAAGATGAAGAAGATGATGAAGATGAAGATGAAGAAGATGAAGAAGATGAAGAAGAAGAAGAAGACGAAGAAGACGAAGAAGAAGAAAAAGAAGATGAAGAAGAAGAAGATGAAGATGAAGAAGAAGAAGAAGGAAGATGAAGAAGATGAAGAAGAAGAAGATGAAGAAGAAGAAGAAGAAGAAGTAGACCTTATCAATTTCGACTAACCGAGTGAAGTCTACCAAAATAGCTAGATTCAAATGAATTTCCGAAGGAGAATAGAAAGAAACTAATAAACAATTAAAAAGAGAAAGAACACATGGTGAAGGAATAAAAAAACTTTAGGGGTAGTTTGGGAATAATTAAAAATTAAAAATAGAAAATATCTAAAACGAACTTGATATTTGTCATATTTGAAAAGTTTAAAAAGTGAGAACCATAATTACTTAAACCCTATTCTTGAGTTGAATGATTTTTTAGACTCAATCCAATTGTTTGAGTTGTAAATTTCTTCAATCCAAACAACACTTATTAAAAAATGAACTCAGTCCAACTCAACCATGAAAATATATGAGTTGAGTTAGTTTAGATTACTCGAGTCATTTATTTAAAATTTTATTCTAAAAAGAAGTAAAATGTAAATACTTGAAAATCTTTTTTAATTATTTTCATATATTAAATTAATATTAACAACTCAATTTCAATTTATATAATAAAAAATTTCTTTTCAAAGTGTTAAGAAACTATTTTTAAAAGTTGTTGGAAAATAAATTATTATTTGAAAATTAATAATAAGTTTGAGTTAATTCGGATTATATTAGGTAAACCCATCGGCCAATCCAACACATAAAATTTTTATTTATTTGAACGAAACTTATCCCAAATCAGTTGATAACTCAATTCAAACAGTCGGAATTGGATTGGATGAATAATTTTTTTTATCATCAAATTTGTTTGAACAACATTACCACCCAATAAAAAATTTCAATTATTTTCATACATGTTTTTTAGTACAAGAAAAATGGATTCTCGAACTTCAAAAGAGGAGTGCATCCTAATTGCATCTTTTATTCGTGGTATTGATACGGAAGCCATTGTTAAAGCTTCTCATCAACCCTTCAATCAATTGAAGGCACTACAATCTCTCCTTACCTCTCCAGCCCTCCCCGTCTTAACCCCCACTCTCCCAAGCTTCCTCATCGCCGCCACAAACGCCGCATTGAACTCCCCTCCGTTGTTCGCAAATCCCACCACCGTTCCCTTCGACGCCGAGTTCGTGAACAGAACCTCATCCGATCTCAACAGTCCTTTTCCGTCCACCAGATTTCGGTAATACACGTTGTCGAAAGTGTTCGGAGTGGTCGGATCTAGTTGTACCACCACGCTTGGATCCACATTCCGAGGGCACGCTTGCTTTAACTGTTCTGCGTAGGCAGGATTTAGCGACGGATCTACGCCGGAAGCAGAGAAGAGTCGGTCGGAGAAGCGACTGCAGTGAGAGGCGCCGATGGTGTGGGCGCCGGAGAGGGCGATCATGTCGGTTTGGGAGAGGCCGTGTCTGGCGAACATGGAAGTCAGAGCGTTGAGGTCGAAATTTGGGGATGGTAAATTGCCGTCGACACGTGAGGCTTTGGAGATGAGACCGTCGCGGCGTCCTAATTCGACGTTGAAATTTGGGCCTCCGGCCTGTGGAGATGGAAATTGATGAAGGATTAGGTTTGATTTTTGGATCGAATCGAAATTGATGTTCAAGATTAGGTAATTGATTGAGACTTACGAGGACGACGGCGTCTCTGGCGGCGAGAGCCAAAATGTCGGCACAAGAGACTCGGCCGGGACAGGCGGCTTCGACGGCCTGCTTTGCCTTGACGACGGTGTCGAAGCCATCTCCGGCGAGGGAGAGGTTATCTTGAGCGTCCTTCTCGGCGTCTCCGCCCGGCGATGAAATCATGACCGAAGCGTCGCATCCCTGCCGCGGGAAGGAAACAACGAACACGTGACTAAAAAATTAATGCACAATATTGATAAATTTAATAAATCTAGCCAAACTAAAATATTCTTTAAAAAGAAATCGCCTCTAGTGTTTGAAGTTCCATTGATTTTGCAATATATTTGTTTTAGGTATATGTTATATGTCACTAAATGCAAATCAGGATTGATTTTTAGTGATGATTTTTTTTTAGCAAATGAAGACTTGCAATGTTGTACTAAAAAGCATTAATAAAGATTTGGGGGCGTTTGATCTACTGAGTAGAGAAAAAGTTTAGAGTTAACACGTTGGAGATGAAGTTCCTTGATAATTGTGAAAAGTAGATTAAGTAGAGAATAAAATTACTTGATAAATGTGAAAAGTAAAGATATAGGAGATGAAGTTGTTCGATAAATGTGCGACTTTAATAGTGTTTACTATTGAAGATGAGTTGTTTACACAAACTTAAGAAGTTAGTAGGCCAAACAACTCACTAATTTAGTTGTTTACTTTAATAGTATAATTTGATGATATTGGAAATTTAAAGCAAAAATTGATAGGACTTACTAAGTTCAATGTTAATTGTAAGAATCAAGATAGTTGAAATCTTGCCGGGTATTATAGATCTATGATATATTCGATAGCTTTAGTTTTGTAGAAAAAAATTATAAGGAAGTCTTAAGTTTAATAGAAAAAAAATCTTGCCGGGTATTATAAGAATATTTAGGCCCCGTTTAATAATCATTTCGTTTTTTGTTTTTTGTTTTTTGTTTTTGAATATTAAGCTTATTTTCTTCTCATTTCTTACAATAATTTGCATATTTCTTAAGTTCAATGGTTGAATTTTTAGCCAAATTCCAAAAACAAAAAAAGTATCTTACAAGTTTTTAGAAACTACTTTTTTTTTTCTTTCAAAATTTGATTTTATTGTTTAAACTTTTGGTAAGAAGTAGGCAATAAATGAAGAAATTTTGATGTAAAAAAAGTAATTAATATCTATATGCTTAATTTTCAAAAATAATAAAAAAAAAAAAAAAAACCAAATAGTTACTAGACGGACCTTAGATATTCATTCTCACATGTTTTAAGTGATGTATTGATCCAATATTACACTTCTATCTTCAAACAATCTATATATTAATTTAACATAATTTGAAGTTTTCTTCAATAATACAATATTTTATTGCTATGAATTTAATTAATACCAATATTACATGTTATTTTGTAAAAGAAAATTAATATGTATTGTTTTGGACTTTTTTGTAAAATACTTAGTTTAAATGTTAATTTTGATTTTAATTTGAAATACTATGTGGTTGTATTTTTTAGATTATTGAAATAGAGAGAATTTTGAGAAATGACATCGATCTGTGATATATATATATATATATTTAAAATATAATCTTGGATAATCACTATTAGAAAATAAAATAATAAAATAATTCACTTTAAATTTTCATTGAAAATACATTGAGCTATATATGATATAATTTAATTGAGTTTATTTAATACGTAACAAAAATATAAATACAATTATTAATTTCATAGAGTATTTTACTAACAAATGAAAAAATTGATTTATTTTAATTATAATTAAATTCAAATATCTCGAGAGGTTTGGATAGCTCATATTCCTAATATTTTTTTAATGATATATTATAACGCTAAATTTACCACAGGGTTTTTATAATCTTGAAAGGAATTCTCAATTTAATTTTAAATCTTTTAAAAATCTTCAAATTTATTACTTACTTACTTAAAAAAAATTAAAAAAAATAAATAAATAAGGGAAACTATTTACACAAAATAGTAAAATTTTAATCTTTTTTATAGAGACTTATAGAAGTTTATCACTATTAAAAGGAATAGTTTTGCTATATCTATAAATAGTTTGACCTTTTTTTTATCTATAAAAATTCTAAAAAAGAAAAAAACTCAAATAGGTCATCCCATTAAAAAAAAAAGTTAAATTTTGTATACAAAAAGTTAATACACCATTAAATTATTATTTTATCAACATAGAAGAAGACTAAATAAACATACCAACTAATGAAACATGTTACAAGTAGATCATTTATTGTATGTTTGAGAGTGATTTTTAAATTATTGAAATCACTTTTTGTTAAATTTCAAATTATTCCAAAATACACATTTAATCATTCAAAATTATTTTATTATTTAATTAATCACTCAAAATTGATTTAATATTGAATTATACACTTTAATATTCGATCTTCATCTTATAAAAATTGATTATAACGTATCTATAATAATTTTGAAATACAAGAAGGAAGAATTAGGCTTTGTTTGACATTACATTAGCCGTGTGGGTTAATTGTATGTAAAATTATAAATTAAAAGAAAAGAGAGTTGATTATAAGTATAATTTAGTTATAATATGTAAAAAAAAGAAAAAGGGAGAAGATAGTACCTCAACGAAACAGTCATGGAAGAAGAGACGCAAAGTAGCAGGAATAGTAATGATAGTTTGAGAGAGCTTATTTTGAACGGCTTTTCTCACTATTTGTTCAACATTTGGACAACTCGATTTATAAAAATTTTCCACCAACTGCCCTTCTCCTTTTTGCATACAAATCCCCATTAATATAATTATTAACACCAAAAGCCAACCTATTCTTCTTCCCAATTCATCCATATTCTCCCTTTTTATTATATATTCTCTCTATTCTAAATCTTAATAATCCCATTCCCTGCCCTTCCTTTTTATACTCTCCAGTCTCCACACATTTCATTCCCCCATATTCTAATTACTAATTAATTACAATAAATAATGCCGCCGCCACCTCTTAACACCTTCTTTTGGCGTACTAGTATGTTTTTATTTCGACTCAACCCATATCTTACCTTCGCTTCTTATGTATAATCCAATCATTAATCCTTTTAAACAAAACCATATATCGTGAAAAACTTTGTTATATGAAAGAAATTTCATATTTTTATGTTGGACTTTATTACAGTCATGCGTAATAAATTACTTGTTTGTTCTTGAGTTGAATTTGAAACTAAAATTATATGTTATGCTTGGAACTATTATTTTTTGAAGACTTGAGAGACTGTTTTCTTCGTCTAATATTTCATCAAAAATTCTACCGAACATTCACCTTCAAAAGAGAATAATAATATAATTTGTGTGGTATCTACTAAAGTAACCTTGATTCTCTCTTTCTTATATATTTGATAGATTAAAATTTGTAAAATTTTATCCAAAAATTAGTTTAAGATGAGATTCCGATATGTGGTGGCAATTGTATAGTCAAAGGTTTAATGAATTAAGGCCTATTTAAGAATTTAAAATGTAACCATGATTACGATGAAATGTTAAAACTGGAGTTTCTAAATCAAACTCGCAATCGTCCATTTGCACTCCCACGTGTATATATTTCCCCACAAGCAGCCACTTTCAAACCACAATTTAATAACTTTTTCCAAAACTACTCTTGTCACATTATTATTCCAGCTGCCATGCATTTTTGTGAAATTAAAGCCTTTGCAAATAATTTTCAATCACTTTCATTCCACATTAAATAACAAATTTCATGCACCAAAATTTCAATTTTATATTTAATAAAATTACAATTTTAACCTCAAACAAACATAAAATATATCAAAGGTCTAAGAAATTCGACTTTTCCTATCCACACATCAAATTGAAAAAAAAGTTTACATTGTCAAACGTATTCTTGTAGTTTGTTACTTATACTATTAACTAGGAATTATGTGATGCATGTGATGAATCAAACATTTTGTGCATGCAAATTAATATTTTCTACATAAGTCAATGTCGAAGTTAGATTATTATTTTAGAGAATTATTTCACGAGTTGCTTTACTGTTCATCTTGTTGAAAAAAAATGGATTGATTTTCATTCCTTGATATGAGCTTTATTTTTCTCCAAAAAAGAAAAAAAAAAAAAAAAAAAAGTCAATATTAGGTCAATGTTGGAAGCTTCAATTTTTTAGTCTTTCGAGGTTTGTTTCACAGAGTATATGGATTCTATTTTATATTTTTAAATTTATTGAGTTCAACAAATATGTATTTAGCAAACAACCTAAATTCTGTTTTTATTTATTTATTTATTTATTTTTGGATTCTATGATCTAAACAATGCAAATTTTGAAAACAATATTTTTATGTTTTCATTGTATTCAGATTTTGAAATTTTAAATTTTAAAATGAGAATTATATTAAATAAAGATAAAAATATTTAGAAATACAATGTGTCATGTTATAAACTTAATTCATTTTTTAAAAAGTATAAGGTTATTTATAAATAAATTAGTAATAGTTTATTGTCAACTAAATATTAGTATGTAACTACAATTTGTTTTATGATTTATAAATATATAATATCAAACACATTTTAAAGAACTGTTTAAATTAGAATTCTATTTTTGAATCTATTACCAAACATTTATCTAAACACATGAAATACAATCCCATTTTCATTGAATTCCTTGTCTTCAAATTTATGTCTTCAAATTCTCTACCAAACAGTAGAGTTGGATTAGACTAAAAAATTATAAACCCTAAATTTGTCAAGAAAAGTTCAATCATTAGAGACCAACATGATAAATATCAACACAAAAATTGGAAGAAAAAACGAGCGTAAATCTTAGAAATTATAAAGTTAATGTACTAAAATGCATGTAATAATGTTCTTATTTTCTTTTATTTATTAAAACGTTTTGTCTTTTACGAAGAAAATTTATTTAATTAATGGGAATTAGAGAGTGACATGAGCTTTAGTATAATTAACATGTTGTAATTATATAATATGCAATTTGTTTGAAATTAGAGTGGTGTGTGCATATTTGGGAGAGGTGATTTTAATATTTAATTATTTGACCGCAGATGACAAAACTACCCTTATTGTTATCTTTCGAGCTACAGATGAAAACGATGCACCAACAAATCCAGCACGAGAATAAAACAATAATTGCTATACATTATAATACTAAGTTTTGTATTTTTACTTTTATTTTTTTTTCCCGAGTTTGGATAAGGTCGTTCTCTGATTATACAGATAATTCATTACTTGATTTTTTTTTTTTTTTTTTAACTATATGGAATAGAATCGAACCTCAAAATTTAAAGTTGATAAAACGAATTCATGCAAATGAATTATACTCATACTGGCCACACAAGCTCAATTATTAATTTATGCAATTCTGCCTTCTAATAAGATAGATATTTTATTCGTTTTCCATATATAATCTTTTATTTTTATTAAATTTGGTAGATTGATATAGTTCAATAAAGATTCAACGTATAAATCTTTTTTAGTAAAACGAGTGGAAATTGGAATATGAGAAATTTGAACATCCAACCTAAAATAGAAATAGTATATGTTAATTATTGTTTAGCCATATATACGTTCATGTTGGCTTCACATATATGTTTTTAAAACAGGTAAGTTTTATTTTTAGAGGTCAACGATACAGTAGACGTACGTGGAGATTAGAACCCTTTGACGTTATAGTCTTGGTCGATGGTAAATGTCTTAACCAAGTTGAACTATACTAGGGTGTGGTTAGTTTAATCTTTCAAGTGTTAATTTTGAAAATAAGTTATTTTAGGAAAAAAATTGAAGTGTTTGACAACCTCTCAAGATAGCTTTTAAAACACTAATTTCAAAGTATATTTTAAACGATTTTTATCAAAAGAATTTAAATAAAAATAATTTTTTGAAAAATAATTTTTTTCTTTAATCAATCTAAATAGATGATACTTAAAATAACATCAAAAGGACATTATATATATAGGACGAAATAATTCATCTCTATCTACTACAATTGAAAAGAGATTTTGGGATGATAATGACACGATTTAAATCACTGATTTAGTATTTAAAACTTTTTATATTTGTATTTAATAGTTCTTGGGACTGTAATTAAAAATGATATAATTGTTTTCTAGGTTATATTTTTGTTGGATAAAAAATCTGTTTGAATTTCATGTAAGATTGACAACAAGGCTGAAGCAGAGTGGGGGATTCCCCATTCCCATCCCCATGGGGTATTTCACCATCCCCGTCGGGCGCAGGGACCCATCCCTTTTTTTTGTAATATATATAATTATACATAATTATATAAATAATTGTAAAACTAATATATATTCATATAATTATTTATTATATATATTTATTCGTACAATTAATATATATATTAAAAAAAAATTAATCGGGGTCGGGATCGAGATCAGGGATGGGGCGTGGGGGTGTCCTATGCAATGAGTTTGCATAAAATGGGACCAAGAAATAAGTCACTCTTACTTTATAACGCTATTTACTGTATATGACTGACTATTTCACTTAGATGGCCTAGGTAACTCGATCTTAATCCTGAGCTAACTATAAACTCCTGTTTATTCAGGATTATCCTTAAATTTGCATAGGTGAGGGTTGACTCAACAACGCCGGCTCAATAAGCCTTTCATTTCAGGGGTAAGACCTAATAGATAGCTGAGGACATAGGGTGCAAGACGGAGTTCACGCCTACTCGATCTAGGGATAGGAGAAAAGTTGTTCTCTCAAGTACTGAATCCAGGTCTCGAACAAGGAGCCCCACTCTCTCACTGGGCTGAGAGAGTTTGGTTTAGTGATTGGATCAAAAACCAGTTGTTCATTGGAGGATAAGTAGGAACTTGAGGAATAAGATGTAATCTCGAGGATAAAACAGATATTTGACCCAGTCGTTATTACGAACAACCTGTGGTGGGTTGACTTACTAATTATGGTTAAATCATGTGAACATAATATATCTACAGTGAGGGGAGTGCAACTATGGGCTTTAGTGAAGTGACCCATCAGTTAACGAATGTGGGTTAATTTGGTCTAATGAGTTTAGCCAATTAATCTCGGATCGTTGGAGCCCATGATCTGTAGGTCCACGAGGTCCCCTACTAGCTTGTAATGGATTAGCTCTAGAGTAGCATAATAAGTTAATTTGAAATGTTCAATTAGAATTAAGGGAATTTGTAATTATATGAGATATAATTACGTGTTTAATTTTAGAACTAAACGGAATAGGATAATTTATATTTAAATATGATTTAAATATATAAAGATGGATATGTGTAAAAATTAATTTAATATTTGATATTAAATTAATTAGTATTACTTAAAAATTAATTTATGAAATTAATTTTATAAAATTAATAAAATTTTTCGTTTTAAAATCAAAATTGATTTTGATGGAAATTGAAAAGTTGGTATAATACACAAATGGAAAAGCAAGTTTTTCCATTATCCATCTTCTACTTGCTCACACAAGATCCATCACCATTACCTTGTGTTACTCCAAGCATGAGCTGCAACTCATGCAACTCTCTTCCTTGTATGATGGTCTGCAATATATTGAAGAGATTGGAGTGAATTTGGGCATGCAATCAAGAGAATTTTAGTTGAAAATTCGTGCTGAAGAAAGTGTTCTTCAACAAGATTGCTGCTATGAGCAACTCTCCATAATCCCTTGATTCAAGCTTGTTTTGAGTCCCACAACTCAATCTAAAGTACAAAGAGAATAGTGAGGAAGATCTTGAGGTGGTCTACAACAAGATTTGGAGAAGATTGCAGCTGGAGATCGAGCATTGAAGAAGTTCTACAAAGGTATGTCATAAAACTCACTTGTTTATGTAAGAGCATGCTTTATATTTTACCAAAATTATGAATTAAAGTGCTTAATGATCCTTGTTGCTTCCGCAGTGGCTGATATAATCCTACAATAGGTATCAGAGCATCATATAAGCATTCAATTCGGTTTAATTTTAGTGTGGTGGGTGTTTAATATGAGTTATATGAAACTGATGCACTGATATGGTTTTCTGAGTTTTGGCTTTCAATTTCTTTTTTATTTCTCATTTAAATTTGTAATTGGCTCTTGTTTGATGAGTTTATATGTGTTCTCAAGAGTATGTAATTTATTTGGAGTCATTAGAGTTGAAATTAAGTTGTAATTGAAGAAACAAGTGAAGAAGGCCGAGCTACTGTTCCAGTTTTTTAGCTTCTCCTTAAAATCGTTGTTGGGCTTCAGTTGCTAAACGATCGTCTAGTACCAGGCATTACACGATGTAAAGAAAAGCTAGACGATCGTATGGCAATAGGCGTTGATCGTTGAGATGTTGGACGCTAAGCGATCGTGTACCTACGAGAGCTAGACGATGCGTTGATGTGCTATACGATAGCACTACGCGATTGTTTAGCTTTGCGTGGGAACTAAACGATGCGTTGGAGGTGCTATACGATGGCACTATACGATTGTGTAGTCGCATCGCTAAACGATACGATGAAGTGCTAAGCGATGCGTTCAATTTCTATGCGATGGAACTAAACGATCGTGTAGCTACGATGCTGAACGATGCGATGATGTTCTATGCGATGGAATTAAGCGATCGTTTAGCTGCAACGGACACTAAACGATGACATGAAGTGCTAGGCGATGGTGTTAAGCGATCATGTAGTTCTACCTGTGAGCTAAGCGATTGCACTATGTGATAGATAGATGACACTAAGCAATCGTGTGCCTCTGCCCAACACAAGGTGATGGCGTCAGATGATTACCTTCAGTGCTACACAATCGACCTTAGCGAGACTTTAAGGTTGGACCGAGAGCAGCTAGTTTGACTGATTTTCTCGAGGTCCAATCTGGTTCAGCCTCAAAGGGTTTTTGGCTGGTCTGGTTCAGACTTTGTTGGTCTAGTTCAGACTCATCCAGTCTGGTTCAAGATGCTTGGGTTCGGTTTGGAGCAGTTCGAGCGATTCAAAGACGGTTTTGAAGCTCTTTGTAATAGTTAAGTTTTTGTTTGCTTGTTTATGCCAAAACTAAAACCATATTAGTCTGTATTTAATTATTTATGCATTTGATGTATGTTATAATTAAATAAATCTTATATGTTCATACAGTATGCCATTTAAATTTAAAATCCTACCATAGGAAGCATGTTACATGCACTGAAAGTATGTTATAATAGTTATAAAATATAGTATGCATGTTAGGGTTTCCTGTATTTAATATAAGTGTTATATTAAATAATGAATACCTTTATGTATATTATGGATGTTTAGTATGTCTAAAGTTTTATAAGATGTTATAAAATTGGGTTAGACGTTTAAAATCCATAAAGAACAGTTGCATGCTCACATAGGTTGGCCACCTATTTTAATAGTTAAAACTTGTAAAACTCGGATTATAAACTCAACTGGTATATAATCCTGTCTAAGGTTGGGAGTACTTAAGTTGACGGTTTACGAAACACCTCCTACCTGGCGATTATGACCGAATTATTAAGCATTGGTAACCGATTTTATGAGCATACGTGATTGATGTGAGGTAATAAAATGGTTTATCACCTAAGACATCGTAGGTTAAAATCCAATTATAAGCGTTATACTTGGATAAACCACATAGACTTAGGGGTTGTTTTATTAGCCGAAAAGAACCTAAGTATATATCTACCCAATAGAACACTTCAGTGGCAGTTTAATAACTTCTATATGATAGAGTTATTAAAACACTTCAGTGGGAGATTAATAACCTATATGATATGTTATTCTTAGCTCTCACGTCTCTAAGAGTTCACAATTGAGATTTAAGCGGTACTTCATGTCACCCTGGGAGTGACCTCCATACGGAAAGTTTTTTTTAGCTTAAATCTAGATTGCGGTGAATAAAAGGAAGTTGTTCAAACATAAATCAATTATTTGATATATAGATTTCAACTGCCAAGTCTCCACATAGTTTACACCGTGAGATTCATATGATGCTTCGTGTCACCGTGGGAGTGACCTCAATACGGAAAGTATTTGTATGAGTCAATAACAAGGTAAACGGAGGAAGTAGTTCATAGTAAGTGGGTGAAGGAAATGTGTCAACATTGCACATTCTGACTGTTGTGATCCAATGAACGTTAGGGCTCGAGGTGGGTATGAATATTTTATCTCTTTCATAGATGATTATTCAAGATACAGATATCTCTACCTAATGCAACATAAGTCTGAAGTCCTTGACAAGTTCAAGGAGTATAAGGTTGAAGTTGAAAACTTGTTAGATAAGAAGATAAAAACACTACGATCTGATGAGTTATGCTAGACCTCCAATTCCAGAACTATATGATAGAACACGAGATTGCATCCCAACTCTTGGCGCCTGGTACACCTCAGCAACATGGTATATCAGAAAGGAGAAACAGGACCTTGTTGGACATGGTTCAGTCTATGATGAGTTATGCTCATCTTCCAGACTCATTTTGGGGTTTTGCAGTGGAGATTGTTTGCTATATCCTGAACAACATTCCCTCGAAAAGTGTTCCTGAAACACCTTTTGAGTTGTGGAGAGACTGTAAAGATAGTTTACGCCACTTCAGAATTTGGGGCTGTCCGGCACATGTGCTAGTGACTAATCCAAAGAAATTGGAACCACGTTCGAAGGTTTGTCTCTTTGTAGGCTACCCCAAGGAAACGAGAGGTGGATACTTCTATGATCTAAGTGAGAACAAAGTGTTTGTTCCTACAAATGCTATCTTCTTGGAAGAAGACCACATCTAGGATCATAAGCCACGAAGTAAGCTCATTTTGAGTGATATTTCTAGTGAGATTGAGACTATGATGGTTCAACAAGAGTTGTTGAACAGACTGACAGATAGAAAGGGTTGTTGAGGTCCGAACATCTAGTCAACCAGCTCAAGAGTTTAGACTTGCTTAATGGCTACACAAGATGTTACCTACCATTTTGGGGATTTGTCTGATCATGTAGTTTAGACTTGCTTAATGGCTACACAAGGGTCGTCGATTCAAACTTACCATTTTGGGGATTTGTCTGATTTGGGAGCTAGGAACCCAGCTACACAAGATGAAATTCACTTCTTACTCGAAGCAGGGGTAAGTAGATAGATAGCTCCCTTAAGGACTGATTTCAGGGCTTGAACAATGTGACGCCACACACTTTCTCTTGGCCCTAGAGATGTTCACACATAGTTGGACTATGTTGTATTGTTTATTAGTGGAATCAGTGGTACTTAAGGAGTGAGATGTAACTACAAGGGCAAAACGGTAATTTGACCCAACTGTACTTACGAGCATCTATGAAGGGTCATCGTACTCATGATTGGTTATATCCGATGGATGCAGAAATATATCTGTTGTAAGAAGAGTTCAGCTGTTGGTCTTTAATGGAATGCTTGACAATTAACGGATGGTAGATCTCGTGGCTAAAGAGTTTAGTCAGCTATTCACAGACCGTTGGAGCTTCGAGCCACAGGTTCATTAGGTCCTCTGGGTAGCTTAGATAAAGTCGAGAACTAGTGTTTGGGTTAATTTGAAATGTTCAAATTGACTAGAGGAATTTCGATTATATATGATATAATTTGACTAGTTAATTATATATGATATAATTGGCTAAATGTATGAGATATATTATTTTGGAGGAAATTAGATATAAATATGATTTATATCAAGTAAAGGAGAAAATACTATAGTAGATATGTAATATCAAACTATAGGTTAAAAATATAATATGATTATATTAATTAATTAATTAATTGATTGATTTATTATATGATAATTAAGCAAAAAAATCACATTTGGATGTGGGTTAGTGGGGCAGCATCGGTTATTGTAACCGATGAAATAAAAATGAAATTGTTTCATTTTGAATGGTGAGTTCAATCGCCCGTCCAAAAGAAAAAGAAGAAGCGCGCTGGTGAAAAGAAAACGATCGCTTAAGTAAATCGAGAGCCTATGCGATAGTCGCTCTTCGTCTAGACGATCGTTCACCTCGCGCCTAAACGATCGCACACTAGTTCCTATACAATCCCATAGCTTCTTTAAATGATCGTAGTGTGTGTCGAGTTTGCTGAATGATCATATACCATTTCCTAAATGATCGTTCAATAAAACCTACAGGATCGTGTATGTCTCCTAAACGATAAGCATCGTGGTATACGATAGTACCTTTTTTCCTCCCACTTGCTTATCGCCTACACGATCCATGCTTCCTCCTTCCTCTACCAAATTCACCAAAGACCACGCTTTAGGTTCTCACTCCGAGAATAACTAGGGCTCTTTTCTGGTGGTGTCATCCCCGTGGCGTTCGTGTTCGTCCGGTTGTTTGTTCTACTGCAGTCGACGCTTCTGCTGGGTGTTGGTAAATCGCGTAGATATTTTTCGCTGCTTTGAGTTCCGAAGATTGAAGATTTTCTTCAACTGGTAGGGCACTCTCTCCCTTGTTATATCTTGTTCATATCATGCCATTAATTAAGATTTGTTTGCATAACTGTAATTTGAATGTATATTGTGTATTTTGGTCATGGTGAGATCGGAGCGATCTGAGCGTGCTCATGAAACTCTTTGGTAAGAGATCCTTCATGACTGACATTAAGAAATGGCTAGCTGCCCAGTTCCAGCTGAAAGATTTGGGTGAGGCGTAGTATGTTCTAGGAATCCAAATCATTCGGGATCATAAAAACAAACGGTTAGCCCTGTTTCAGGCATCATACATCGATCAAATGTTGATTTGATACAAAATGCAGGATTCCATGAGGGGTTTATTACCCTTCATGTATGAAATTGTTTTGTCTAAGGATCAATGTCCTAAGACACCTCAAGAGGTTGAGAAGATGAGACAGATTCCTTATGCTTCAGCTGTAGGAAGCTTAATGTATGCAATGTTGTGTACCAGACTCGACATTTTCCATGTAGTAAGGATTGTCAGTCGGTATCAATCCAATCCAGGATTTGATCACTGGACAGCAGTCAAGATAATCCTTAAGTATCTTCGGATAACGAGAGACTACATGCTCGTGTATAGAGATAAGAATCTAATCCTTATAGAATACACGGACTCTATCTTTCAGACCGATAGAGATTCTTGCATATCGACAGCGGGGTCAGTTTTCATTCTGAATGAAGGGGTTGTAGTGTGACAAACGAGCAAGGATGCATCGTGGACTCCACTATGGAAGCCGAGTACGTAGCCGCTTGTGAAGCAGCTAAGGAAGTTATTTGGCTGAGGAAATTCCTTTTAGATTTGGAAGTTGTTCCAAATATGGATTTTCCTATCACTCTTTATTGTGATAACAGCGGGGGTGTGGCAAATTCTAAGAAGCCTTGGAGTCATTGTCGGGGTAAGCATATAGAGTGGAAATACCACTTGATCAAGGAGATTGTGCATCGCGGTGATGTGATAGTCACGAAGATCGCGTCGGAGCACAATGTTGTTGATCCCTTTACAAAGGCTCTCACTACTAAAGTGTTCGAGGGTCACCTGGAGAGTCTGGGTTTGCGGGACATGCGACATCTTGTCTAGGGTAAGTAGAAGATGATACTGGGGTATGCCCTAGTTTATTGTATATTGTACATGTTTTATATTGTATTGTACATAGTCTCCCGAGGCATTAGTACAAGTGGGAGATTATTGGGATTGGTGTCCTAATTCTCCCAGAGTCTCGTTGTTTGTAATTATACACATTGTTTTATGAATAAAATAACTGTTATTTCATTCTGGCATTTACTCATATCCAATAAACAAAGCTCCATGGTTATCTTATGTAAACTTAAGCATGTATATGGGAATACAAGTAGATCATGCCTTAAGTGATAACCTAAATAGGTCTATAGTATAAGGATTAAGGTGGAATACCCGATCCTGGTAACACTATGGATACAATCCACTTTGTAGAGGTTTGCAAGTGTTGTAAACTATTACAGATGGTAGATCCTGACCATTCATATGAAGACATGCGAGCGGGGGTGTCCTATACAAAGAGTTTGTATAAGACTGGACCACGAAATGACTAGACTCTATATATAACGTCGTTGATACTGGAGACTTACATCTCACTTAAATGACCATAGGTAACACGACCTCAATCCTGAGTGTTTTGGGTACTCCTGCCTTTGAGGGCGGTCCTTTGATTAGTAGGTGAGAGTGGCAGATTGCCAACTTAACATGTCTACCTTTTTGGAGACTTGTCTGATTTGGGAGCTGGGAACTCAATACACAAGATGGAATTCACTCCTTCCCCGAAGTAGGGATAAGTAGATAGATTGCTCCTTTAAGGGCTGATTCTAGGGCTTGAACATAATGGCCACAACTTCTCTTTAGAAGAGAGGACTTAGTCATAGTAGGACTATGACTTATGTTAATTAGAGGATTCAGTGGTATTTAAGGAGTTAGATGTAACTATAGGGGCATAACGGTTATTGGCCAAACTGTACTTACAAACGATCTGTGAAGGATTGTCGCACTGTTGATTGGTTAAGATGGACACATAGTATATCTGTGTAAGGAGAGTTCAGCTGTCGGTCTTTAGTGGAGTACCTGAAAGTTAACGGATGGTGGATCCCGTGACAAAAGAGTTTAGTCAGTTATTCACGTACCGTTGGAGCTTCAAGTTACAGGTTCATAAGGTTCTCTTGGTAGCTTAATGGATTTAAGTTGAGGATCAATTCTTGGTTTTGATTTGAAATGTTCAAATTTACAAGAGGTAATTCGATTATATATGATATGATCGGTATGGTGTATGAGATACATCAAGTGGAGGATTAATGTAAATGAGATTTACATTAAGTGTCATAGAATAGAAAAAGATCTATGGTTTATATGTTTTATGAGATGAAATATTAAAATTATAGGTTATAAATATATTATGGTAAGTTAGTTATCATTTATATTTATAATAATATTAATTATTAGATAATTATCTCTTTTTCTCTAATAACCAATTGAATGAGAGGTTATTGGTGGTTTCATGGTAACTATGAGATAAAAAGGAAAAATGTTTTCCTAATTTTAGTAAGAAAAGAAATAATATTTTCAAAATTGTGATTATGAAATTTCCATTCTCGAAAAATTCTCACGGAGAAGTTGTCAAATAAATCAGATTTACTAAGCGACAGCTTGAAGTTAGCTAAACAATCGTGGAGTGTTCTTACACGATAGACACTCAGCAAAACAAAGAGCTAAACGATCTCATAGCTTTTCCTAGACGATCACATAGATTTTCCTAAACGATTGGGCATCGACCTATACGGTAGGTTGTTCCATCTCCCACTTGCTCAATCATTTACACGATTGTGGTTCCTTCGGTTTTCTGCCTCAAACCAAGTTCTCACAGAGCCCACCCTCTGGATTCTCACACCGAGAATATCAAGGTAACCTTCTTGGTGGTGTTATACTCAACTCGATACAGTCGAGGTTATTTGGAGGTCGTTCGCGGTGTTCAGGGTGTTTCTGACCATGGTGATCACTTATTTCGAGTGCGCAGTGTTCGTGCAGTGTAGCGGTCGTGTTGGACGAACGTTCATGTGTTGCTGTATTGCTGTGATCGAGCGTTCATGATCAAGGAACTTGAAGATGAGTCTACAAAGGTTTGTTGATTCTTCCCTTGATCTGTAGTAAAGCATGCTGTAATTTCTATTTTATGCATAACCGCATGATTTCGTTTGTGATGGTAATTATAATGTATATATACGATTGAAATTTGGAAAGATCCTTCCGCTGCTCATGGAAATCCTCGTGTTTGATTTCCTACAGTACCTAACAAATTTACATTGAACATATATTTGGTCTAAACTTTGTACATTTTCCTTTTCCTGCAGCTTCAACAACCTAAAATAATAGTAACATTAAATGGACCTAAATAGAAAAATGTTGGGGAAGATGAATCAACTTCGATCGAAGAAGCGTCGTGAAGCAGCGTGATGGAAAATAACCAAGTCGACGTGAAACAGTGTGATGGAAGATGAAGAAGAAGAAGAAGAAGAAGAGTGAACGAAGTCGCTCTGAAGAAGAATATGAAATGTTGGAGGGAAAAATTGGCTGAAGAGGAAAAATCGGGCGGGACTTTTTTGGTATTTCACACCATTTTTGGGATTTGGTTGGGCTGCAACTTTCCGTAGGTTTTTTTTGCTACAGATTGTAATTATTTTGGCCTAGTTTTTTATATTTAAAAATCGCCTATTAATTTAACTAATTGTTTAGAAGTCCAATCCCAGTCTAATAATTGTTTGAAATTATGCATATGATGTATGATTTAATTTATATAATTATGTCATAATGTATGTCATATAGTAAAACCCCACCATAGGTTATGCATTATTCATGCATCATCTATATTATAAATGTTATAATATATAGTTGCATTATTTAATTTTATAGCATGCTTATGCATCATATAGTATAAATGTTATAATATATGTTTGCATGTATTAATAACATAGTCATGCATCATTTATATTATAAGTGCTATAATATATAGTTTGAATATATGGATGAATGTATTTTATAAAAGTTATAATTAAATGAAATTAGAAATTAAAAAACCAATAATTTAGAATTGTATGTAAATCTTAGGTTAAAATCATTTTTCTAAAAATAGTTTTAAAATATGATTTAACCTAAAATCGCATTTCTAACCAGATTAGAAATAAGTTTAATCTTTTAATCAGTTTAATAGGATTAAATTGATTTCAATTAAAATATTAAATTTGTAACAAATGTATCTATAAGGGACCTTTTGTCTAAGGCTAGTTCTGTCTAGGCTGGGGTATTTAAGTTGACGGAAACGGAACACCCCTATCTGGAAACTGACTTGGAAAGATGAATTAGATAGATTTGCTAAAAGCATGCAATTATTGATTAAGGTTTATTAAAGTGCTTAATGAACATTAATCAAAGTTGTTAAACTATCCAAAGTAAGTGTTACTTTTGGGCAAATTTAAACAATCACTTAGTAAAATAATTAGCTGTATTTTTTACAGTTAAATTAACTTTAGGTAAAACACTTAGTAGGAGGAAAATGAGGTAGGCTGGGGTATTTAGGTAAAACACTTCATTTTTCATTTTCACGTTTCTCCATCAAAGTTCACGTCGTGAAATCTATACTCAGCCTTGAGGCACCTTTGCTTGTGTCCCCCCTAAGGGTGGTGTTTGTATAGGTCAATACCAAGGTGAATTGAGAGATTATTTATAGTAAGTAGGAGTATGACGTGTGTCAACACATCCTTCAGTCTCTCTCATTAGTTTGTAATAAATTTTCATGCTCGGCCTCGAGGCACCTTTGTTTGTGTTCCCCTACAAATGGCATTTCCATGACTTTTTACTTAAACTCCAGAAATGGATAGGATTGCTTTAGTTTTTGCTCTAGTCGGTTTTTTCCTACGATTGGCTCATTGAGACAGAACTCTAAAATCTAAAATGGGGGGTTACACTTACAAGAAAATGTTATGCAAGTTAACAGTTTTTGGACCGAACAATGGTGACTGATATTTACAGTAACTAAGAGTTGTTCTGTATATTGGTTGAGATGGTCTCATTTCAGTGAAAGGGTACTTGATCACCCTACGGTGGCTTTTACCCTGCCTCACAGAAACATTATTGCAAAATAGATGTCACATAGGGTGCATTATATTATTTTGCTAAATTTGATTGGTTTTTCAAATGGGTAATGCTTAAATACTAATTTAAATAAATTGTATGTTTTAGGATTTTTTTCATTATGACTTCCGCGACACTAAATTTGCTCGCTCCCGGCAAACTTACCAGCGAAAATTACACAATATGGAAAAACATAATCAATATAATATTAATCATGGATGACCTGAGATTTGTCCTTATGGAGGATTGTCCTCCTATTCTTGCTCAAAATGCTCCTTGAAACGTTCAGAAGGCATAGATGGGAAAATGAGAAAACCTGAGCGTATACCTTGGCAAGCCTTTTTTATGTCTTGGCCAAGAAGCATGAGCCCATGATCACTATCCATGAAATCATAAAGTCCCTACAAGGGATGTTCGAATTCTTCGACACTTTCAGGCGGATTGTAAAATCGTCCACCAGTCGCCTTATATTGTCTTTGGTCATATCTAATAACTAGCCTCAATGTCAACTAGATTTCAACAACGCCTTCCTAAATGGCACACACAAGGAGGTCATGTACAAGACTCAACCACTGGGATTCGTAGACCTTGACTATCCATCCTATGTCTACAAGATGAATAAAGCTATCTATGGCCTCAAACAAATGCCCCGAGCTTGGAATGATGAACTTAAAGCTTTTCTCACAACCATTGGGTTCTTAGTCAACAAGGAAAATGCCTCTTTATATTACTTTTGAAGATCCTCATCGATTATTCTTCTTCTCATCTTTGTGGATGATTTCATCATCATAGTTAGTGATAAGGGGTTCATCTCGAAACTGATCCTAACTCTCGACTCAAGGTTCGCCCTAAAAGATCTTGGTCGTCTAAACTATTTTCTTGGGATTCAGATTTCATATCTTCCAAATGTTATCCACCTAAACCAGGCGAAGTACATTTCTAACCTGTTAGAGCGTTTTCATATGTCCATTGCTAAACCTTGTCCAACACCAGCCGTCTCTAGTAAGATATTGTTCCTTCATGCTAGAAGTCTTCTTGCTGGCCTCTTTCCCTATCGCAGTGTCCTTGGAGCTCTACAATACCTTGTAAATACACAGTCGAACATTGCTTTTATCGTCAACAAACTCAACCAATTCTTGAAAGCTCGCACTAATGTATACTAGAAGGCTGCCAAACGAATTCTTTGTTACTTGAAAGGTACTCATTCTCTTGACATTCTCATCCAACCCATGATTCATTAACTATCACTGCATTCTCCGATGTCGACTAGGTTTCCAGCATTGACAATCGAAAATCAGTAGTTGCCTATTGTGTTTTTCTTGGCACCTCATGAATATCCTAGTCATCCAAGAACCAGATTGCCTTTGCCCGATCCAGCACTTAGTAAGAATACCGCACCCATGCTCATGCCTCTGTTGAAATGACATGGATACGACAGCTATTGGAAGAAATTGGTTTTGGTTTCCTCGATACACATGTCCTTTGGTGTGATAGCATCAAAGTTGGAGCTCTTGCATCAAACCCAGTTTTTCATGTCTAAACCAAACATATTAAGATTGATGTGCATTATGTTCAAGATCAGGTTCTCAAGAAACACTTTGATGTTCGGTATGTTCCTTCTAATGAACAAGTTGCTGATGAAGGATCTCATATCTAAGAGTTCCATGAGCGCGTTCGGATCGTTTCGATCTCACAGTGACCGAAATACAATAATATATATTCAACATATACAGTTATGCAAATAAATCTAATTATCGACATGATACGAACAACAAATTAACAAAGGGATAGAGTTCAATACCAGTTGAAGACAATCTTTAATCTTTAGAACTTCAACGCAGCGGAACCCTCCAAGTGATCTACCAACGCCCGATGGAAGCGTTGATTGTAGCAGCATGAACAACCGCGAACTCACGACCGCAACGGGGACGACACCACCACTAAAGAGCCCCAGATTTCTCAGAGTGAAAACCCAAAGGGTGGACTTTGGTGAATTTGGTAGAGGAAGGAGGAAACACGAATCGTGTAGGCGATAAGCAAGTGGGAGGGAAGAAAACGCTATCGCATAGCAAAAATGCTTATCGTTTAGGAGGAGCTACACGATCGTGTAGTATTTACTGAACAATCGTTTAGGAAAAGGTACACGATCGTTTAGTAAAGCCGGCACACTATACGATCATTTAGAGAAGCTATCCGTTCGTGTAGGAAATAGTGTGCGATCGTTAAGCGCGAGGTGGACGATCGTTTAGGCGGAGAAGAGCCATCGTATAGTCTCTCAAGTGATTGTTTACTTTCATCAACGAGCGCTTTCAAAATCTTTTGGGTGAATGACCGACTAACTATCAAAATGAAAACCTTTTTCATTTTAATTTATCGGTTACATTAACCGACAATCCCCACTAACCCACGTCCGAACGTGAAATTTGGATTAATTATCATATATCCATATACTACAGACTATTTTGGTTATCACTCAAGACATGATCCACTTGTATGTCACCACATACATGCTTGAGTCACATACAGATAATCAGAGATTTTATGTTTATTGGTTTGTGGTAAAGCAAATATAACAACCAACTGAGCAAAATACAAGATGTGAAGTTAATATCATATATTAACAATACAAGCATTCGTACAAACTGTTTACAAACTACTGGACACGAGACTTTAGGGCATTAACCCCAACAGCTAACACCCTCACCAAAGCCCTTTCACATTCTTAATTTTTCTCTCTGAGATCCAAATTCGGGTCAATAGATTTAACGCCTAGTTTGAAGGGGATATTACAATATGGTAGTCAACAAGTGACTCAGTACAGTTGACCTGATGCGTACAGTGACATGGACGAAGCCTTTATCAATTATTCCTCTCCATTTTCTGTTATTCGCTGACCAAATTGTATAACTATCCATGTACATTATGTTTCATTGAATATTCTTTTTGTAAGTGTATGTAATTCACCTTTGTGCTATTACTCTTATATCAGGGAAATATCAATACAGAAGCATCTCCTAAATCTTCTCTCTTCTAGTGTTTTCTCATTTTTACCAAAGCTTCATCATTCCAGCAAAAAAAAAAAAAAAAAAAAAAAAGACATGGAATAACGTGTAAATAAACTTTCCTATGACATTATTTCAGCTTTTTTTATTGTAGAGAATCATAATCATCAAGTACGTACACGCAATTCAGATATCAAGAATATGAACAAAAAAAAAAGGAAAGGAGATTTGTCCCATGCAACATATAATTAGGAATTAAATGTGGTACAATCAGTTCTAATCTCACCCACAAGGCCAGTCTTAACCCCCACTCTCCCAAGCCGAACCATAGCCTCTGCAAACGCTTTATTGAACCTACTACGGTCATTAGCAAACCCACTCACAGTGGACTGTGATAGTGGGTCCGTAAAAAGCACCTGATCCGACGTGAAAAGCCCCTTGTGGTTCACTAGATTTTGGTAATACACATTGTCCATTTTCTTTGGGGTTACTGGATCCATGTTCACAGCGATCCTAGGGTCCACGTCTTGGGGGCAGGCGTCCATGAGCTGCTTGGCGTAGTTCGGGTCCAGGGAAGGGTCCACTTTGGACGTAGCTGAGAAGTTGTAGAGCCGGTTCGCGAAACGACTGCAATGTGAGAACCCAACCGTGTGGGCTCCTGATAGTGCAATCATATCGGTTTGGGTTAGGTTGTTTTTGGCGAACATTGTGTTTAGTTGGCCCAGGTTGAAATTTGGTCCCGGTAAGTTTCCGGCAACCAAAGATGCTTTCGAGATTAGCCCATCTCGCCGTCCTAATTCCACCGAGAAATTTGGCCCTCCCGCCTATAATATCAATCAAATCATATCCTTAATCTAAAACATTAATGATAAAAAGTAGATAACAAAATAATAAACTAAATGGTTATTAAATAAGACCTAAATTATTAGTCCTAAAAGTGTTATCCACGGCAAAAATTCTATTAAGGTGATTAAATATGAATTCTTCTTTAAAATTTTCTCTCTCGTACATTTAACATTATAAAACTATCAATCACATCTCTTCTAAATAGTTGAGTTTGAAAAAACTAACCAAAACCACAACGTCCCTTGCAGCGATGGCCAATATATCCGCACACGATACTTTTCCAGGACATTGAGCTTCCACTGCCTGCTTTGCCTTAACCACGGTATCAAATCCATCTCCCGCCAACGATAAGTTGTCCTCCGAGTCTTTTTCAGCGTCACCACTTGCAGATGCTATCATAACCGAAGCATCACATCCCTACAACTTTACAACAGCGCACAATTAACCACCCATTACAAGCTTTTCTTTTTGGTTTTGTTTTGGACAATATGTGGAATAGAGCTTGAAACAACGATTTTAAAACCTCTTGAATCACCCGAATGAGAGTTCAAACGAATAAGATATAGCAAAAAGAAGCGTAACGAGAAAATACTCGAGGTAGTGATATGACAGCCAAATCATCAAATTTGACCAATTGAGAGTATCACGTATAACTATAGGTTGAGTGACACATGGGACCTTAAAATTGTATGAGGTGGATTTTGGTTTTCCTTTAAACAAAACGATTTTATAATGTTTTAAAAGAAATTGTAAAAGAAACTATAAAAAAAAGGGAAATTTGACCCAACGGTCAAACTATTTTTAAAAAATTATTATATATATTACTTTTATTTTCTTTTTACTTTTCCACTTTTTATCTTCGTCTTTCATTTTACTTTTTGGTCAATCTAATGGTCCAAATTAAAATATGATTTTTACTCTACTTCGCTTTCTTTTCATTCTTCATCTTTTTCAAAATTATTTGAATTTTTTCATAACTTTACAATCCTCAAAAATTGCGAAAAGATCACCATTGTTCATCTCTCTCAAAACTCTCAAATTTCATTATTTTCATCCTATTCTAGGGAGATATTTTCATTGTATTGTGATGATTAAATATTGTAAACTCAAATTCGGGCATCTACTCTATTTAGGGAGTTTATTGTGTATTTAAAGCTTCAAGAATAGTATAATGGTTGGATCCTAATCCGTGAAAAGAATCGGGTTTGCTCTTGAACCCGTAAAAAAAATAAGATAATAGTTTGACTCTCATCCGTGGAAAGAGTCAAAGAAGATTTTCAAACAAAATTCCAAGAGGTGTTTGGAAAAGTGAATGTAGGTCGAGTTTGACTGAATCACTATAAAAATCACTTTGTCTTTTTCTTTAACTCTTTCCTAATTAATTTTCATTTATTTTGTTGTTTGCTCTTGTTGGTTGATATTGATCGGATATATTATTACATACTTTTTATCAATATTGTTGTGCAACCCAATTTTTTTTTTTCAAATTTGTAATCTAATCTTTTTCCTCAAAATATTGAAATTAAAAAAAAAAAAAACGCTCTTGACAGTGATATATGTTGTATATGAAAATCCTAGATATGAAAATATGCGGAATTCCTATGAAAAAAAAAAAAGAAAGAGTATAGGTAGAAAAAAGAAAAAACTAATAGGTTTTATTAATTTAAT
Source organism: Benincasa hispida (assembly GCF_027475165.1). Taxonomy (NCBI): domain Eukaryota; kingdom Viridiplantae; phylum Streptophyta; class Magnoliopsida; order Cucurbitales; family Cucurbitaceae; genus Benincasa; species Benincasa hispida. Next base: position 67,011,620 of record NC_143481.1, on the reverse strand, counting down.
ATAAAAATTATTTAATTAGTTTAAATTGAACATATTTTTCAAAAAGTTTAATTAAACCATATTCATCCCTCTATGGTTTCGATACCGATCCAACATCTGGCATATATTTAATTATTTAAATATTTTCTTTTTCTACGTAGTGTTTAAAGAAGTACAATATATAACTTTTTTAATCTTAGAGGCACTACTCATTCTGTAATCTACAATATATCATTTTCTCTTAAAAAAATTGTTCTTCCTATGTTCTGTGGACATAGTTAACACATTGTTAGTGAACCATGTAAATTTGTATGTCAATTTTTTTTCGTTCTTTCATATTTTTTCGTATTCTTTACTTGATTTTATAACAATATATGTAAACTTATTAAATATTATTAAAAGTTTTGATGCTTATATTTTAAAATTTTAAAAGGTTTATGCATCACATCTATCGGATACTTTAAAAGTCCATGACCAAACAAACCAACACAAACTTAAAAATTAATGAGGACTTAAAGTTGTAATTTAACCTCATAATTGTTTGAATAATATAGAAAGCAAATGTTGTAAGTTACCTGAACAAAGCAGTCATGGAAGAAGAGTCTAAGAGTTGCTGGAATAGTAACGAATGTTTGGCTAATCTTCAGGGTGACGGCCTGGCGAACGATTTGTTCGACATTTGGGCACGTCGAATTGTAGAAGTTGAGCGAGAGCTGAGCGTGGCCGACCCCAATGAGCATGCAAACCAGAGCTAAACAGAACGCCACTCGCATTGCCATGGCTGCCATTAAAATGTAATGTGATGCTTGGTCGGTTTTTGTAGGTTTAAATACAGATAAGGGTGGAGGAGAGGGACAGCTAATTAAGAACAAAATTAAAGGAACTTAGTGGGTTAGTTCCTCCCATGTTAAATGATTGGGTCATTAATTTTTTAGTTTAGTTGACTTCATTAAGCCAGGGATTTCAAATTTTTAAAACCATAATTGTGAATTTTGGGATGTCTCATCAAAAGACCTTGTACAAAGTTTCTGCATAAATGAAAAATAAAAAATGCAAGTTTGCTATGATAGTGGAGCATTGATGCTATATATATATATATATATATATATATATAAAGAAAATGGCCTTTCTATTTGAGCAATGATGAGGTGTAACCGTATTTCTTCGTATTTCTTATATATTTATATGGTCTTTCTTATACCTAACACTAGTGAGAAGAAAAAAGTTGGAAGAAAATGTAGTTTTAATTTCAATTGTTATGGGGTGAACCTTAAAGTACAAATGGATTGGGATATTAAGTTTGAAGTCTAACAAAGCTTACAGAAGCATTCAAAAGATCTTGAATTTTCTATCCACGTAGCTAAGTCAGGGTATGACTCTAATACCACTAGTTTGTTACCTCCTACCTATCATTAGAAATAATTGTCTTTATTTTATATACTTATAATCATCTCATTATCTAGCCCATATAAAATTTTGGTTGAGAATTCCCAACAAAATGTTTGTAGAAATATATAAATAAAAGGGATCCATCTTGTTATTGTCAATAAGAGATATGCTATCAATACACAATTCAACATAAATATAACTTCAATATTAATTTAGACATGTATCGAAGTGTACTAAGCACAACACTACTCAATTCGTGCCAACAGGTCATATTCATGCATCAACATCTAGAATATTTTTCAATGATGACTGTTTGTTTAATTTCAACCTTTCATGCATCAACATTATTTGGAATCAATTAAAGATCTTGTATTGATTCCATCTTATATGATAATTAAATCAACTTTTTATTATAAATATTATAAATTATGTGTAAAATAGATATCAATTTTTAGTGTCAAAAGCCAAATGTCACTCTATTTATACCTCATGTATGTTGTCACGTGTCTTGTAAATACTCATTTTTAGTGTCTAAATAAACCACCTCCTACTTGCTATTTTGCTTATAAATAGAAACATTTGGTGGAGCTCGTAAGATACACACATTGGTGAAAATTCAGAGAAAGTTGGAGAAAGTGGAGAAATTTCTTATTTCATATTTTGGGTTGCTTTATTTTATTTTGTTTATTTATGTATTATGTTTTATTTATTTTAATATTTATTTATTTTATTACATATTATTATTATATTATATTTTCTTCATATCCATATTCTCGTCATATGCCGTTGTGCTTCTCAAATTCACTAAACGTTATCAACATGAGCTCCTGTCATTTCCTTTGCTGAAGGTAGGTCCTAAAAATAGGTCGAGTTTTTTTCTCTTTATTATAATTAATAGATTTAATGTTATTTTACATATTTAATATCTATTAAATTTCTAATATAAATACAATATTTCATGATATTGCTATCATGACGAATCTCACAATATTAGAATTTGTCACTCTTGATATTGATGGCAATATTATTTGTCATGGTTGCTTGATGCTGGAATCCACCTGGATGTTATAAATTTTGGAGAGACTATTAAAGAAGAAAATACGACATTTGGTCAAGACAAAACAAAAGCTATGATTTTCCTTCATCATCATCTCCACGAGGGATTGAAAATAGAGTATCTTAAATAAAAGATCCACGTATCATGTGAAAAGATTTGAAAGAAGGGTATGATCATAAAAAAACAGTTATTCATCCTAAAGCTCGTTATCGATGGATGCATTTGAGGTTACAATATTTCAGATCAGTAAGTGATTACAACTCCGTATTATTAAAATCAGTTAGAAATTATTGTTATATGGAGAGAAAATTACTGACGCTGATATGTTAGAGAAGAAATTTTCTACATTTTATATCTCGAATATGCTCATGCAGCAGCCATATCGAAAGAAAGGTTTTAAACAATATTTTGAACTAATTTCATATCTTCTCATGGTCAAACGAAATAACGAGTTATTGATTAAAAATCATGAATCTCAACCAACCGGAACGAATCATTCCCTGGAGTGAATGTTATGAATTTTAATAATAATCATGGTCGAGGTCGTGACCATGGCAGAGGAATAAATAATTATTATTTTTGTAATGGTCGTTCTAATCATTCAAATTTCAAAAGAACCACGCAAAATGATAATCACAAAGGAAAAGCTCCACAAGATAAGAGTTCAAAACGTGTTGAAAATAAATGCTTCTAATGCGGAATGACTGGGTATTGATTACTTAACTGTCATATGTCAAAACACTTGGTCAATCTCTATCAAGCCTCCCTAAAAGGAAAAAGAGAAAAATATGGAAGTAAATTTTGCATACGAGGATAATGATCATATTTGACCCTATTGGGATTGATGTCCTAAATCTAGTGTATCTCGTGATTTATAATTTTGTTAACACAAATTATTTATTTAATAAAATCAAAGATATTTTATTTAACATTTAGATAGAATTAATTCAATCCAATAAACTAAGATCAAAGGTTATATGATGTCACTTGAACAGTATGTGGTTGACATACAGGTGGTTCATGTTCAAGTAAAAACCTAAAGGTTTGCAGTAAATGGATGAAGGTTGGGCGCCTTATCCTGGTAACATTACGGATACGACCCACTTTATAATTGTTACATGAGATCTAAGTGTTACAAATAATATGAACCATATTGTTCGTGTAAGAACATGTGAGTGAAGGTATCTTGTATAAAGGAGTTTATACATAGACTGGACTACGTTAGTTTCTTTTTATAACACCGTTACTTGAAGAAACTAATATTTTACTACGATGACCATAAGAAACTTGACCTTAATCCTGAATGAGTTATGAACTCCTATTTATGACGGCAGTCCTTTGATTTGTATAGGTGGGAATGGTTATGATAACCAACTCAATTATCCTACCATTTTGAGGATTTGTCTAATTAGGGAGTTGGGAACATAGCTACACAAAATGGAATTCACTCATTCCCATTCTTTGGGAAAGTAGATAAATGGCTCCCTAGTTTCAGGTCTTGAATAATGAGACTTCAACCTCTCACTGGCTTGAGAGGTGTTGGTTTATAGTTGGACTATAAACTATTTGTTCATTAAAGGAATTAATGGTACTTAAAGAGTTAGATGTAATTGTAGGGGTAGAGCAGTATTTTGACCCAACCATAGTTATGAACATTTGTGAAGGATCATCACTATGTTGATTAGTTATATCCATGGACACAGAAATATATCTACAGTGCAAAGAGTTCAGCTATCAGTCTGTAGTGGAGTGATCGGTAGTTAATGAATATTAATTAATTGGATTATAGGAGTTTAATCAATTAATCTCATATCATTGGAGTTTCTAATCTATAGGTCCATAAAGTCTCCTTGTTAGCTCACTAAAAGATAGTAATGAGAAATTATTTAAATTTTTCAAATCAAATGAGGGAATTTTATATTAATGAGATTAATATATAATGGTTAATTATAGATATGATCTATAAGCCAAATTACGTAAGAGAGATATTTTAATGAATTAGATTCATAAAGAGATAGTACACATATAAATATGTGATATTTATATGTTAACACTATTACAAAATCTACATTACTTGACACTTGTAGTTTTTAATTACTTGACATTTCTGTAGAAAAACCGTCAAGTAATATGATTTGGATAAAAAAATGTCAAGTAAAAGGGTTAAAAAAGCGGAGATTGTTGGAATATTTCAGATATTTCTACGCGAACCTTTACTTGACACGATTTTCATGTCAAGTAATATAAGGTCTTACTTGACACGTTTCACGTGTCAAGTATAAGAAGCTCTTACTTGACATTTTTTTCGTGTCAAGTAAAATATAAAAAAAATTGCCTAATAATATTTTTTTTCTTACTTTAATGAAAAGCCCTAAATTTATGATTTCATTTTCTCTAGCCACCGCATTTCTCTCCTACCCCAAACCCTGGTCGTACGAAAGGTGGTCCGTCAGTGGTGTTGTCCGTGGTCGTCCGCTGTTGTTGAGATCCGCTGCCGGTGGTGTCGTCTGGTGGGTCATCTGCTGCCATTGAGATCTGCTGCCAGTGGTGTCATTCGGTGGGTCGTCCACTGCCGATTTGTTATCCGATGGGTCATCCGCTGCCCGTGAGATCTACCGATGGTGTCGTCCGTCCGTGGTGCCGCTGGGGTTTTTTTTATCCGATGGGTCGTCCACTACCGTTTAGGGTTCTTCATCGCCCGCTGCTGCTGAGATCTACCACTGCCACTGGTTGTGTTGTCTCCATTGGGATCGTTCGCTGCCATGAGTAAGTATTTTTTTTA